>NC_072451.1:9557816-9862536 GCF_027596085.1 Anoplopoma fimbria | reverse complement strand
CTAAGTGGTCATTACAGTGTAACACGGATGACTCTGCCTTTACTTGACTCAACACACAGTGACTCACCGAAGCCTTCATGTTTACCATCCATTCACTCATAAACATCTGGCTGCTGCTTATAATACAGCACCTGGTTACTGTGACTGGAGCTCAGATGGTCAGTGTGAACAACAGGACGTCTACTGCAGCGCTGGCACTTTAGTAAAATTGTAGTCGCCAACACTGCACAAACATCCTCATCTTACAAGCCATTTGGCATTGTATGTTTCTGCAAACTATGGGATACGATAAATGTCACCACACTAAACATATTTTCTTACGTAATGTTCCATAACGAGCATAAGAACGTAAAATGTGCCTAATGGGACTTTAAAACGTCATCAAACCAATTATTGCGCCTTTAGCGTCTTGGTGGTGACGTGAAGTATTGCGACCGTGGTGTAGTTCCTTTACAGCCTAACGTTAGAGTTTTACTTTTAGCAATTGTATTTACCCTTCATTTGGGGGGATTATCTTGCTGAACAAAACATATAGTTATCATAAACGTTTGTTTGCCAGAGAGTTTATTTTCTGTTATAGTCCAATGGAAAAATCCCATTGGCTTTCATCAAGGTTTCCATTGTGATGCTAATTTCCCTGGTTGCCCTACAAAAAAATGTCATCCCAACAGCACGCCATTTCAAGAAACATCAAAAACGGTTGTTCGACATACACTTGCTCTGACGGAACGCACAATAAACAAAAAACAGAACCTCGACATCGAAGAAACGTTCAATACCAACAATTTCCCCTTGCGACTTGGCCTTGGATTTTTTCTAGATGCAAATGTGATTTGTATTGATGCTAGTGCAGAGATCCCACCCGGGTTCTGTCAGACAGTGTTCACTGAGGTCCAGTCATTGGCTTTGGAAATTCAAGTATGACAGCAGGACAAACACTCACACATACTGAAATTTAAACTTAGTAAGTAAGCTTCTACACCAGGCTCTCTGAACAAAGAGATGTGTTTTTGATTTTGACACTGACGAAGAAAGGGTCAAAGCCTGTTTGCACTACTACCCCTCTGAAGTGTACTCTTTTTAATCTCAGACATAACTGATTTAGTTGCACATTTCTTTAGTTCATCTTGAACATAGGCTCATGTTGTTTCTGCTACGTGAAATGTAGCTCCGTCGGCTGTGCTTTTTGTTCCACAATTTTTTACACTACATCTCTTTATCCAATCAATTCACAACACGCCTACACATCTGCTATTGGAAGCATTGTATTTTAACAATAGATCATCAAATAAACTAACAAAATAAGAATGAATATATGTATTCATGTATTCAATGTTACAATTGACCCTTTTCTGGTTCCCGCCCCTTGAACGCCGAATGGCCAATCATAGTGTGGCATCGGCCAGCTCAGAGTTACCTCATTTTCAGGCTGGTGTAGTGGATTTGGAGGCAGTCGTGTTTAAACGTTGTGTAAGAGTGATACTCGTTACCTGGAGAGGTTGGAAGGAGATGTATGTTTCTAAAATGTTATGTTTCTACATAAAAACCTGTGGAGCTAACATGAGCAGAGTACGTTAGCATATCATTAACTAGCTAAGCACTTATATGCTACGCTAGCTACTGAAGTTATACTGAATGCGTACACATGCTGCTTTTGTTTTTTAATGAACAGTGTTCAAAGACAGTGAATAAAGACCTACCGAACTTTACAGGAACGGTGTTGTTCCTTAATCTCTTCTGTCTCGATCTCCAGGTGATGTGATGGTTCACTTTTACACTGTGACCTGTAGCTTTAGCTTTTATCTTTATCTTTTTAACCTTTTTCCTCTGCTGAATCAGTTTGACATCCTGGAGATATATATATCTTCTGACACAGATAGTCCCTTCTGTCCGCTTCCCTCTGAAATCGCTTTTTGTTAAGTTCAATATATGTGTGTGTGTGTGTGTGTGTGTGTGTGTGTGTGTGTGTGTGTGTGTGTGTGTGTGTGTGTGTAAACTCAGAACAGAAAACAGAAACAGAAGGAAAGGATAGAGAGGCAAAGACCATGAAAGCATTTTTGTTTAATCTAAAGACTAAATACTTCTATAGTGACTTCACTTAGTGGCAGTGTGGGCTCCATTGTAGCTCTGACAGCTGGACAGAGTAGCAGCAAGGGGAGGGGCCTAGAAAATGTTTGCAAGGTGTTAAAATAGAAAAAAACCCAACGTTTTGGTCTAAAATTGGGCTATAATTAGCCAATTAAATTTCGAGGATATGTAGAAAAGTTTTTTTCACTCAGTGGTAGGAAAACCAAAGCAGAACCAGTGACAATTGCTACCTTTTTTCGTAAAAAGGTCATGCATGACTAAAGGAAACAAAGAAATATCCATAAAAAGAAGACAAAAAAGAAAAAAGAAAAAAGCCAAACTGTAGGTTGTAAACATCCATCACAGTTTAATCCTCCACTTCCTGCCTAAACTTGGACCTACGGTACTTTCTGTAGTTTTGTAGTGGACAATGGGGGATTGTTAGTAACATTTCAGGTGTGCTCATTTTTACTTTGACCTCCTGAAAAAAAAAAAAATGTTTTATATAATCTCGAAGAACTCTTTGCTTGTCTCCAACCTGTTTGATGGTCTGACTGCTCCTATTTCTTGTCCGGTAATAAAGCTCAACCATTAAGATAAATGAAAGAAAAGATAACGTGGTGGTACAAGACTATCTGAACTGACTGAAAGAAATGACGGACAGTGCCAACATAAAAATTGTGAAATTATGATTTTTTATTATTTATTTTAACAATTGGAGAGACTCTAATCAGAGAAAACTTCAGCTTGGTTGTGTTCCTTGTATCACATGACTTGCTGTTGGTATTTGAACACTATCTGCTGTGCTCTTACTGTCAGCATACAATTCTTTGTTGATAAACACAATTTGATTGAACAAAAAAACCCGACAAACATGTTATAAATACAGGATCACATATATCTTTATTCTTTAACATGTTCTTTTACACAGCTGACAAAGATATGAATACTTTGGCCTGAGCATCTGACCATCATCAAGTCCACAAACGCCTACAGCAAGGTGAGCTCAAACTTAGCCAGAGTGTATAAAGCAACACAAACAGATTTCATTATACAGTTGATCTTAATAAAGTGATAGATTCATAAAGCTCAATTCATGTCTTTGATAGTAACACTGATTGTGACTGACGGCTGAGGGGCCTGAGATAGCAGCCCTTGACAGGGCCTAGTGAAGTGATAGTGGGGAACGTTTTGGTGTTCTGCTATTATTCTGGGCAATGATTAGAAGAGAGTGAGATCACAGTGAGTCTGAAGTCAACATCAACATAACTTTGCCCTATGCCTTCAAGTCAATGCAAAATTATTGTTCAGTGCTAAAGTCATTTTTTGATGGTAGGATCCCTTTCCCCTGCAGCCTACATGTCATACATGCTGGCTTGTGTATTAATAATAATACTTCAGGTTTATATAGCGCTTTTCAAAGTCCTCAAAGACCCTTTACATACTGAAAAACAAGCAGTAAACTCTTTAATACAGACAGAAAAAAATCAAGAATAAATTAAGTAAGTATTAGAATAAATGGTATCAACAAGGAAGAACAAGGTTGTTGCGGGCCGTATTGGTGGTGAGTAGGATCTAAGTTTATCCCGTGTTTAACTTGGTGCCAGTGGAGGTTCTTGGACTGGGGTGATCGCTTGAACAGATACTGCCGCAGTGATGGTCTTGGAGGAGAGGTAAAGTTAAGTGTCATCAGCATAACAGTGAAACTGTAGGCCATGGCGGCGGAGCATCTGTCCTTATGGTAGCATGTATTGGATGAAGAGAAGGGGACCAAGCACTGAACCCTGGGGGACACCATGGGTGACAGGAACTTTTCATTGGTCGCAGTTGTTGTTTGTGATGAGTTGGTGTCTGTAGGAGAGGTAGGACTGGAACCAGGAGAGGGCAGTGCAAAGCACAGTGAAAAGGGCTTTGAGGGGTCATAAAGACTAGAAAAGCGCTATATAAAGACAGTCCCAACAGATCCCAAGGTTTTTATATAAAATCTGAATCCTACCGATATGTTTCTATTCACAACCATATTAATAAGAGTCATTTGTTTCTCAAACTAACTTCATGTTTGGGGCTCACCTTGATCTTGTCACAATGCAGCTTGAGCTGTAGGACATGTTGCTATGACAACAGCTCAAGATGAATTTCATGCCAGGGTTGAAGAATTAAAAAATCCAAACGTGTCAAATCACCCACAGTCAAATCGAGCAAAACCCATCCCTGTCTGATTAACAAGGCCCAGGTTTGTGATATGATTAATTTACCAGTCATGCAAGAAAATCATTTTGCATGGCCGACATTAGGATAGAAACATCTGTGATTTACTTCACTTTCTTACTATTATAACAACATCTTCTTTGTGTGTAATGCGGTAAACACGGGCTGATGAGATAGGAAGAAAAAGTGATTATTCAATCTTAAAGATACGCCGGTCAAATACTCTGACCCTGAACATGTATTGTATAATTCAAAAACTTGTCTGGCCTACACAACAGTGACACTCAGCAGTTTGATCCGAGATGCAAGTCATACATAAAACTGGACTTTCATGTCCTCTAGATGCTGCTAAGCACGTTCTGGTTGCACCACAGCTTCGTCGCGTCTCTGTTACAGTTCACATGTTCACTGGGAGTGTTTGTTGAAGAACAATGTTTGTTCTTCAACAAACACATTTCAATATTGTTTGTGTTTTACAGAAAATAAAAAAATGTTGCAGCTCATTTATGATTGGTGACAGAAACAAGAAAAACTAGCAGTTTTGGTGTTTGTACACAACAGTTCAAAAGTTTGGAATCTCCTCACCAAAAAAATGCTTGATGGGTACAGTAAGAGGGCTGAGAGGACGAGCAAATTTAATATTGAGAGCCCAATTGCACCGTTGTGGTTTAATAATGATCAAGGGTCATATTTTGTTTTTTCTGTACTGGAAAAAACAAAAAAATCAGGTTCCAACAGATTTCGCCTCTGTCATGCAAAACAGTGGGGGCGTGGACTAAATGGAAGTTAATATCACTTCATTCTTCATCTTTTGGGGCCAAAACTACTTCACATTTAGTGTCTGAATTATACAGTATACAGTACTTCTCTGTTATACTAGTTATTACTGAATGAAAGAAGAACATCAGTTTAACAGCTGATTCCACACTTTTGACCAATAGTGTACATTAAGACAAAGTCAGTAGCAAACTAAATGCATCATATCATAAACAGTTGTCTAGTCAATTGCGAATAAATATGTACATTCCGCAGTGAATTTTGCGTTGCTGCCGTCCACATTGGAAGCTAAATGCGGATCAGCCACATCTAGTACACATTGGGGGGTAAGATCGTAGTATCATGCTGCCTAGTCAAGAACAAACATGGTGTGACTCTTCTGCATTTGAGGGTCATTATTTAGGAGGAGGCTTTATTATATGTTAACTCTGTTATGTTTGGGTATTTTTAAAATTGCCCAAATAAACTCAAACTATGTTCATGCTGAGGCAGTTCTCATTAGCTTGCAATCTACAGCCTTCTAGCTTCATACGGACTCTGACCGACTCCAGTAAACAAGCTCTGATGATTGCCATGTTGCTCTGATATAGAGTGGATCTACCCACAGATGTCTAGTCCAGGACGGCTGAGTCACGCAGAAACTGGAGGACATAAAAATAAAAAATACTATACGTTTGATGCAGATTACATTCAGATGCGCGAGCAGAAGGACACTTGTAGAGGTATTCTTGGCACATGCTCAATACTTAAACCCATCATCTTCCTCCTCGCCTCCTCTCCCCCTGCCTGCAGTAGTTCTAAAAGGAGGGCAGCCTGGTCTGGTCGCTGGTTTGCTCCCCACACACCGCGGACGTACCCCTTGAGCCAGGGCATCAAATCCATATAAATATACAATAACCTGCAACAAGGTCGAGCTAAATACAGAGGCAGATAGCTTGCAAAATGTTAATATCCAACTCTGGGGCAGTGTGTTCTGGTCAATGAGGCTCATATAAACACAAAGTGCATGGGACTCTCTGATGGGAACACGGCCTAGGGAGCCTTGAGTTGTCCTCCTCAGGGGCTGGAAGCAGGTGGAGGGTGAGCACAGCGCTGCATCCATCCATCCATCCATCCATCCATCCATCCATCCATCCATCCATCCATTGTGATGCCGAGTGAGGACCATCAGCATCCTGCACCGCAGATCCCGTTGGTCAAGTCCTGGATGACTCCAGCCTTCACCAACTTCTGCAGGAACTCCTTCTCTCTAGATATGTTGTGAGTCCAGGACTGCAGAGGGGACAGAGACACACAGGAACGAGACGGTGGGTGCTGTGGATTTATTGTAGACAGCACAGTACACCTAAGCTATGTTTCCATATGCCTCACTAATATCATGGGCATCGTGGGTATTGATACACATATTTTTTAGGGAGAAAATGCTAACAACGTTTTCTCACCGGGCTTAGGACGATGATGCTCGTGGCTTGGTCATACTGCATAACTCTTTGGTTTTAACACTTACTCTTTTTTATCATTAATTACTGCAAGCTGACCCAATGCAAACACACTCTAAATGATGCCGTAACCTACAGGGGTCTGCTGGGTCTAACTACTTTCTCCTGGTGGATCCTTCAGCAGTGACTTTTAAATTTTACTTAAGCCGCGTTTCCACCAAGCAGTCCAGTTCAGTTCTTCACACATTAGAAGCTTGTTTTCATGTTTCCATAAGCTAAAGTTGTGGATGGTACCTGGTACTTTTTGGGTACCACCTTGGTGGAGGTTCCAAGGGAGCTGGCCACTGAGTGGTCAGAGATGATCGTCAATAGAGCGAAACGTGGAAATCATGTGCAAACCATCCAATAATATAATTATAATAGCCATGCTATTATCACCTATTATCGCTACGCCGATCAGCTGATAATCCCCCCTCAACTGACGGGATACTTGTCTTCAGTGGAAACACAGCATTGCGAAGGTGCTGTGCTCATTCGGAACAAATGTCAAAGTTAGTGATTCATTGATAATGAGTTGGTTCTTTGCTTTAGGCTCTGAGATTAGCTTGAAATTGTTAAACTGCCCAGCTTGATCGGCCCGTATTCCTGGAGAGTCGGCGCGGCTAATATCCGCCTGGTATTCACATTTGATATACCTGGACAATGACATCTGATCCCAGGCCTGGTATTAGTGCTGTAAGAGAACACGTACGCTCTCGTTTCTCCTTGCATCTCTGTATGGGAGGTGAAGGTTGTGTGATGACCAGAGGCAGGCAAAGGCATCTGTAGGATACTTGTCAGTAACCTTGCTAACTAGATAATTATTATATATACGATAAGAAGGTAATTGAATCCAGAGGTGAAGCTCGCTAACACTAGTTTGATAAAATGTTGTCGATTACTTCTGCCTTGCTGATTCCTTTATTTTTCTAAGTCGTCATCTATTGACATATGTTGGCTTTTTGCATGCTCTACTGGTTTGTCTACATGATTCGTCTCTGGGTACTGGATCATAGAAAGTTTGGTCGCCAGCAAACACTGATATCATTTGAAACTTAATTTATATCTATACAGCTTTTGGTTCACAGCTTTTGGTTCAGATAAAACAAGACAAATGAGAAAGTGACCTGACTCCAGACTTTTTTTAATTTTTATTATTATTTGACATTTTTGATACTAAATGACAACTCAATTACTTGAGAAAATGATCAGCAGATTAATCGACAATTAAAATAAATTAGTTGCAACCCAAGATAACATCACTATTGATATCAAGGTTTTTTCTTTGAGCAAAAATTGAGACATGACTCAGAGATGCCAAAGTGCATATAGCAACGTTTTTAATTGGAGCTTGAAACAATAAAATGTGTTTAAAAGTTTAAATGTCCACACCGTCAACAACTCGACATCCACTGGGCTACCTGTGTTATCAGTGTTTCCCAATCTTTGTTTCTGGGGACCTACTTTTTAACAAATGACGCACCATTGCAACCCAATTGACAATAGGCTCCTTAGAAAAGCAAATTTGTGCGTAAATGAATGTTCCTGACCATTTTTACTGCCATTTCCTCATCACCTGAGATTATCTTGAAAAGGTAATCAGGTCGTTTTGAAGAGATATAGGTTTGATAGATCACGACTCCGTTTTATGAATGCATTATTGATGACACAATACTTTATAATTTACTTTATCAAACACTTACAATTAGCCACAGTTAAAAGGCTCTCATTTTTTCTCTCTCATCAGTTAAGCAAACAGATTGTACGCTTGCTTTCTCATTAGATTCAATGTTATAGTTTTCAGAACAATACAAACATTCAGGCTCTCTCATGTGGCCTTAAAGGGAACTGCAGATTTAAATGGTAAACAAAAGAATATGGAAGACATTCCGCTTATTTATTAGTCCCACAACCCTTGTGACATTTTTTGAAATTATTTTTTCTTTTGACAAAAGACCAGTCTTCTTGGGCAAAATTGTGGCTCTTGCAATTTGTTTCCCTTTTTGTAATGATAATTTTAATGCAAAAACAATGAATCGCTCATTGAATTTTTACGCTCTGATTAAAAAAAGATTATAAACATCATGACTTCGGTGTTCGGGTCGGATCGGCCTATTTGGGCTAATGGAGGACCGTAGAAATGAGCTAACTTCTCTCCTGTCTCAATTATACATGCCAGGGGTCGGCGGCCGAGCGGCTCTGTGCCTCTTCCGGCTGAAACACAAGTCCGTGGCAGTCGGTGAAAAATTGGATGAAGGGGATTGCATGTCTGTCTCAGAAACCTGGGCTAAGAGTGATTTATGAGCAGGCTGGAGACTGTGAGAAGGTGAAGTGGAGCGAGCGACAACATAGACGGCGTATGTAGTGCGCCGTGACTGTGCCGCTCTCAAAAACCAGCACCCAGCAACGTTGATACACTTGAGATTTCATACACAGGCCACTACGCTGCATGCTGGGTAAATCCCTTCCTGAGAGGCATTTTAAATGAGAGAAAAGGTCACAGTAAACTTTTCCTGTGCAGCGTAAACCTTTCATAAACTTACAAATGAGATGTTGGTCGAGGGATTGGTCAGAATGCTAACAAATTTGGGGGTTGTGATATTGTGTGGGAGTATTCAGTCCATTAGGAGCAAAAATGTGTGGGGAAATAGCGGGTCGATTGAGGGGATGAATCATCAAGTTAAACTGTAAATTCACTTCACAACACAGAGTTCGTAAAGTCAGACAGAGTCCTTCACAAATTTAGGCTACTAATAAAAATATATAGCGATTTAAAAAAAAATCGTCATTTGTGAAACCTTTTTCAGACTTATTTTTAGCGTCTAATGCTGTGTTCACACTAGTGGTGACAAAGGCAACAAAACAGCCATGATGGGCCAGTGTCGCTCTAGCACTCGTTGACGTAGTTATGTCAGTAAATAGTATAATACTGGCTAACAACATTATCATTATTTTCATACGAGACGAAACCATATGATTGGAGACAGAGACCAGATTTGTAGTGCGTCACACAGCGAGAGGTGGCAGGCCTCAGTTTGAAGCTAATTTAACCTCATTGAAGCCAAAGTGGAAGTGTCTTAAAGCTGCATTCTCTCCAACGGCCATCAGGGGGCGACTCCTCTGGTTGTATAGAAGTCTATGAGAAAATGACTCTACTTCTCTCTTGATTTATTCCCTCAGTAAACATGAGTTTATGGTCTCAATCTCTAGTTTCAAATCTTTTTCAATACAGCATGATCTTCATTTAGTAAATGATGCTCCATTTAGAGTCTAATAGACCATAAAGCAGGGTATGTTTTAGGGCGGGGCTACCTTGTGATTGAGAGGTCTCTACCAGAGCCGTATACAGCGTCTCAACCACAGTGTCTTCCCTCCCCGGGTCCATCCGTGGCCACTTTGGTTTACTAGTTGCAAAGCAATGATGGCGACGTCCTTAATCCATGATGGAGACGGCCAAAACAAAAAACTTGAGGCTTTAATAGGCAGTTGACCTCACCATGACTACGTCCACTTCTTTTATACAGTCTACGGCGGCTCGTATTGTGAACAGAGAATGAGCCTCAATTCAGTGTATAGCGCTGTATTCCCTAAACCACGCCCACTTTTAAGCAATCCAATCAACTCAAAGGATTTGAAACTGGGGTTTGAATCACCAAAGACAATTGTGGTGTTGCATCTAGGCGATCTGACAAGGGAAAATGTTCAACGTGCAAAATGATATCTGGTTAAAGTTCTGTTAGAGGGGAATGAGAAAGCGATCACCGGGAAATGGCTCAAAAAGAAATCTCGTACTTTGAGACACTGGCTGGGCACTGATGAGGAGAAATGGAAAGCCTGTACTGAGAATGAGATAATTAAAATTGATTGAGAAACACTTATTACCTCTTTGATGGCTGCCATCCTGATCTTCTCATAATAGTGCAGAGGGGCGTGGGGGTGCTCATGTTGTAGCCGAATCCAGCCACTGCTACTTCGTCACAGTTATGGAGGGCCATAGTTATGGCGACCGACCCCAGGGTGGGGATATTCTGAAAAAACAGACAAAAATGTGTTTGAAAGCGATCCAGGTAGTGTATCCTAGAACATGTGGAGAATGTGGTGAACAGTGTTGTTTAAACTGTACGGTTATTGTGTGGAGATGTTGCAGATGTGAAATCTGAAGAACGGTTCTATTTATAACAGCCTAATGGTAACACGTTGTTTTCAGACTGTGTTTGCGGGCCGGGTGCCCGGCACCCTGAAGCCTCTGCTGTATGTTCACAGAGGCCTCGGTAATGCAAACAGACAGACGGTGGAGTCGGCTACCAGAGGCTCCAGCCTCGACCATTAGCTTGCAGCCGTGTGAAACGGCTCGAGCTGTTCCTGCTACTTCTCAACCCGAGTGCTGAAAGGAAAGTGACTGCTGGTCTCTCACCCCTCTGCCCATCTGTCCATTGTTGTGAGGCAAGCCGATGAGCTTGAAGGAGGCCTCCTGGATGAAGTAGGGGTTCAGGATGCGCATGTCGCTGGGCTCCCTTGGAACCTGCTTGGCCACCGACTTCCAGAATCCATCAGTGCTGTGCTGAGACACAGAGAGTTAGGAAATGAGTGTGACCCTTACACTGCACAAAATGTACAAGTACAGTAAAAGGCCATCATATCAACAAATGCAGCTAAACCACTGTTCACAATGAAAATGATACAAAATCAAGAGCAATGTGCAAGTCATTTTACAAAAAGCTTAGTGGCCCAGTTTTTTAATAGGGCATATTAAAACAGTATATTGCTTTAGAAATTTTTTAATTAAGCCAAATAAATCATGTAATTAAGTAATTACATTAACAGCAGAATAAAGAAACATTGCCATTATATCAGTAGTGAACAAGCTTGTGGACTTCTCAAGAGTTCAATACTTTTTCTGTTTACTAATGTGACTTTTAATAGAATCATTAAAAGGCTTTTAAGCCTCTCTAGGCTCATCATTTTGGTTTTATGGCATATTTACTATTTTGGTTGAGTCTCACAGCTCTAAACAACTGAGTTTCCAGCAGCAGCAAGCAGCTGTTTTCAGTGTAAAAGCTTTTATAAGCCCACCACCTGCACAGCAGACACATAGGAAAAGCAGAAAGTCTCAGTTAGAGACTAGCTGGTCCATAAACAGACAGATATTTTCTCTGGAGTTGGTGGAGACCAAGAACAAAGCGAAGAGGAGAGTGACTATTGGGCTTTTTGCTCGGTGTAATGTGTAAATAGGTATATAACAGTATGGTAACATGTTAGCTATTAAAAGCTGATAATATGTCAGGGCTGTTTATCTTCTGGCCAAAACCCATTTAATGCAGCTTTAAGTGTGGGAACAAAGTTGGGCCCATTCACATTCATTGGGATATACTATCTACATTTAATTTAAATATTATAGGAGTTAACAGCTCATAAACAATCATTTTATAGTGACTGCTCTCCTGTTTTAATCCTTTGCTAAGGTTTAAAGCAACAAAGAAGTATAAAATAAAAATGTTGCAACTAAGGAATGTTTGAGATTTGATTACAGCCCAACCAATACATGATGAGTGGGATATTTTACAGATGACACAGTTTGACAATGACTTCCATCGTGTACTAATGATGAATACCTACCATTAGTATTCACATGGTAAATTATTTATCAGTTCTTACAACCATCACCTGGCAGGATGGTGTGCAAAGTGGACAAGGGTGGAAAATATGATGGTGCTCAAGCAGCCCAGGGAAAGCAATATCCTCAGTTGAGGCCTGGGGGGGAGCGGTCAACGCCATTAAAACGCTGATGAAAAACAAGCGGAGCAAACAAAGCCAGTCAGAGGAGGAAGACCCTGTATCAGTATACCTGGGGCCATTACCCTAATTACCAGCAGTCTGCCCGGCGGTCCTGATGTCTATTTATGAACAGTTACTGGGATACCTGCCTCTCCGTTCGCTCAGGTATGCTGGAGGGAAGACGAGGGAGAAACCCAACAGCAGTGATATGAGCTATGAGCTATTAGCTTACTAGCATAGCGATGTTGCCCTGTAAGACTGTGAGCTGCGACTGACAGATCAGGTGGTAATCCTGTCCGACTGAGAACATTTTGCTCTTCTGTCGGAGTGGGAAACCCAACGCCACCACTCTGCTGGCAGCACTGGGAGGACACCAGTCTGTGGAAAACCCATCTGCACATAGCAGACGGGATCAAATGACAAGCAATTCTCACATCCCTTTAATGAAGTCTAAGTCAACTAACTTTAGTACATATCATAGACTGTACATAACAAGTGGAATCAGTCACCGGGACATCAACTATTGGTTTGGGAATTTTTCATCATGGTTCTGTGGCACAATCTTGGTTTTTGGCGGTCGGCATCTTGGTTATTTCCCAAGCAGAGGTGACACAAGAGGGAGAAGCAAAGTACGATTGATCACTGAATTTTTAGGCAACCAAAATGTTACTATGAACTTTCATGAAGTGAAAAAACAATGTGAAAGGGATGACGTTATAAGACGAAAACACAGACCACTTCCAGAGCGGACGTGCCTTGGTAGCGACCTGTCAATCACAAGGTAGCCCCGCCCTAAAGCATACCCTGTTACGTGGTCTATTTGAATCTAAATGAACATCATGGCTCCAGACTTTTTTTTTTATCATTAAAAAGTTATTCTACGAAAAAATGAAAACAGACAATTATTTAAAGATAAGATATGCAAAGTTCTTCTCCTCTAATATAATATAAAAATACCTAGTCCAAGGAAGTCGGCCATGATGGATGTCATCAGTTTTCCTCCAGCCGACACTTCATCCTCCAGCCTGTTCATACCCAGTAAGTGTGTGTGTGTGTGTGTGTGTGTGTGTGTGTGTGTGTGTGTGTGCACGTCCATTAACTGGTGTGCTGTCTGCACTCCACTGCTCTAGGGGAGGGAACTTGATCCCCCCGCCCTGAAGTGTTGTTGTAAATGAAGCTGGTCTATCAGCTTCAAAGTCCATTCAACACCATTGCTGTTTATTCAACTATTTCATTTGTCGTACACATACAGGTACATACATGAAATTGACGTCTTCATGTAACCCACCGTAAGCATTTAGGAGCAGAGCAGTGAGCTGCTGTAAAGTGCCGAGAAACTTCAGTGTCTCGCTTAGTGTCTCGTTCAGGGACAGGAGGAGCTGGGACAAACTGCCAAACTAGTAGTTCAAAGGACTACAAGTTCAACCAACTAAGTCACAATCAGTAGTCTTGTGCTGCCTTTAAACACTGCCAACAGAGAATCATTCTGCAAATGCTACTTACCACGTACATGGTCCATTACGGAGAAAAGCAGTTTAAAGAGCTCAGTATGCTCTGACCTTTTCCTGAAGATGATAAGTCTGTCCTAAATGAGCACAATGGACGTATTGGTGAAAGACCTGCTGTCCAAGCTTCCTCCTGGTGGCGTCTCGTCGCCTCTCTGACCTATCTCCAACCACTCTGTCTTTTGTGCGTCTCTGCAGCTTTGGCTCAATGAATCATACAAATGGGGGAAAAAAAGGGTATACCTTTTTTTGACAAAAATCTTCCAAAAAGGAAGCATTCCTTGCGTTGCACTCAGTTGCACACACAAACAGTGACAGAAGAAGATTTGTGGCACAGAGAGCTTTGGATTGTCTTTTCTTTGATGCAGATTTGTAATTCTGCAGTCAGGAAAGTGTAAATGGAGGGGGGCTTCAGGGCTTCAGACACTGTCGGACAATATGACAAGCAGTTTGTTGAAAGCATGCAGTATTTAGGTATTTAAGGATACACCAACGAAAGATCTACAGAACAAAATCACTACTAAATCACGCGTGTTTCCTGATTCCTCATTGTAGGTACATTGCAGAGGATACCACAAAAAAAACAACTGTTCAACTAAATTCATTCATATGCTCGAAGAAAGCAGTTTTGAGGAGGAATGTTCTTTGTTTTATGGTTGCTCAGCAAAGAAAATGTTTTAGTATGTTGGTTTTACGAGCATGTTTAAATGCCTGTGTAAAAATCAAAAGGTAGACTAGAGGTGTAAAAAAACGGCCTCAGGTCCCAGAGACAATGTGATGGGGCATGGTGTGGATGGCAGCAATAGCTTAAAGACAACAGTGTTAATCACTTCCGCTGTGACACAGACACAAGCCTGGTGATAACAACAAAGGGTAAGGGATGCAGCAATACAGCTGCAACAGCGTACAGACCTCCACCTGTCAGTGGAGGCGAAACGTGATCCAGGACTAGGACCACCACCAGTGAAGCCCTGGCTTGCTTCTGTGCCCTCCGGTGCTGCAGCGGAGCGACAGCTGCTTTCTGATGTGCATCGAAGCTGAAGTCTCTTACTCCCCACACGCCGCTCTCTGGCTGGAGTCGGATTGACGTGCATCAGACATGGAAGGATTCTCAATACTGAGAGTCAGACTTTTGCAAAGGGCAAAAAAAAGTTGCCATCACTTCTACAAAGGTGCATCAATCAAAATGAAGCAATGGAATAAAATATCTAAAGTATACCTGGAGTACGCTTTCAAGTCAGTTTTTTAAAAATGTGTTTTTGCTGGTATAATCGATGGAAAAACAGAAAAAGTAGTGTATTCAAGGTCAATATGTGGAAAGCTTGATGATTAAAAAAACGCTGTCTCACTGTTAAGTGTCCTTAAAGTGGTTAAAAATAGTGTCTTGACACACATATTATCTTAACATTTAAGTTTGCCTTTTAAGGCAGCTTATAGGAGCTGTAGCAACAATGACTCTACGGTAGCTCCTGTCACAAATTGTAGTGATTGTGCTTTTTTTGTAAAATCCTCCCGTCACGAAGATTATAATGTCAAGTCTATGTTCAAACTGATTTTAGAGAAGTTGATGATTCAATTTTATGGCTGTTTTGACGTCTGCAGTTTGTGTTACTTATTAAATTGTATAGCGCTTTATTTACTCTATCCTCATTGTTATAAATTGAGCGGACAAATATAACTGTATCAGATCTGCCAGTGCTTTATACAAGGAGTCAGTAAGCTCTGACGCAAACCAGGTGGCAACCTCCGGTTCTGTTGAGTGAAGCCAATGTGCAAGTGTCTTAAAACTCTCATTCTCTCTACTGTCCATCAGGGGGCGACTCCTCAGGTTGTATAGAAGTCTATGAGAAAATTACTCTACTTCTCTCTTGATTTATTCCCTCAGTCATCTACATACAATTTGCTGGTCCTCCGTTTCTCACTCTCATACTCCCCAGCCTAAACCTGTTACTCTCCTCAGTTTTCTTATATCCCCTTTGTTGTGGTCCCTGTCTTACTTTGTCTTAGGTCGTATATGTGTTCATGTACTTGTCTGCACTTGTTTTGTACTCACTTTTCTGCACAAAAAATAAAAAAGGTAACTTCTGTTCATCGGTTGCAAAGAAAAACAACATGGCGACAGCCTTAATCCAAGATGGCGACAGCCAAAACGCCGAACTCTTGGCTTCAAAACAGCAGTCCACAAACCAACATCACGACTACGTCCACTTCTTATATACAGTCCATGATGCAAACTAATCATTCATCTCTTTTCACTCTCTCATTAGCAAAGAACAACGTTCATTCGGCTGTTGCTCTTTTTTAGCCGAGTCACTTTTCATTGCAAATTATGGAAAAGATTGTTTGTGAGGTGAAAGAAGCACCACTCTGTGTCAACACAGGTAGACTGTGTGTTTGTAGCTCAACGAGACCAAAAGCGTGAGTCTTCTGCAGTGAAACGACCGGCTGATCACAGCGGCAGCCATTACTTCCTATCAGATGTATTCAGAGCTCTGTGAGCGTTTGACTCCCGTTTGTTTTCCCCGTCAGGGCGGAGTGGAGAGAGTACAGAGCAGGTATGTTGTGACTCGGGCTGCAGGAATGTGTTACATTCCCTCTGAAGCATGTCCGACCATAAAGCCTGTAGCCACAGCAGTATAGGAGTCAACCTTGGTAAGCCGGGTCGACGTTGAGGCTTATAATAACTAAAAGTTTAAACAGAGGGACAATAATGATAAGCAGGTATGTTATTATTACTTCCACCATCACATAGAGAGGTAACCCTCCCTCTCTACTACAATCCAAGGTTTCTGAAAGTGAGTATCTGCGATGAGCAGCATCACTCTGATCTTTTTGCAAACCGCCTCATTGTGCACAGCACAGGATAACAGCATGGCAAGCTGGTCTGAAAATCACTAAACTACACGACTCACTGAGATGGAAATATAGAAGAGCGAAAAATACAGAGGGCAGACTTTCATTTGTGTCTGCTGCTCTGAGGCTTTCAGCTCCAGTGCTGAACTTTAGCATAGTGTGCCTGAGTACTCAGTGGTGCATTATGATTTTGTAATTTACTTTTTAATTTTCCATCAGCAAGGATGATGTTTTATATAACATATGCTGAACAAAAGCATTAAAACCTCAGTAGCGTTAGCAGGGGTGAAGCTGGGGGTGGGGCTTTCGGGGCTCCCGCCCCAACTGTTTTCTCAAAAGCAGAGACTCTTTTAAGTATTATATAGCTAAGTACCTTTGTGTCATTTGCCATCAGTCTAAAGTTCTATTTCTGGGGAAATATCGCCATCTATAGGTCGGCGCTAACATTGAACATTGTTGGGGGGGGGGGGGGGGGGTGTTCTAGGCTACTATGCTATTCGCTAAAGAAATCTAATATAATAGAATTTTTTTCTTCTGTTTGGCTGTTATTCAATTCAGAGTACTACCTTGTCTTTGTTGGGGATCCTTGAGTTGCAATCATGGCAGCCCAGATTATTCTGACCTGGATTAAAACGTAGCAGAGTTGTCAGCTCAACATTTATTCTATGAACTCTCTTCCAGCATAGTATAACAACAATATAGGTTTTAAGATTAGTAATGCTGTTTATGCCAAGTTCCAACCCTTCCTTTGTATGTTACGTCACTTCAAATGTGTTTCCTCTGAGTCACAATGTTCAAATCAATGCACTGTTTCTTTTGTTTCAAAAGTTTTGAAAAGTGTATCAGGCATTTAGCTCGAGGCACATACAGTACCAGTCAAAAGTTTGGACACACCTTCTCATTCAACTACTTTGAAGAATCTAAAATATAAAACATATTCTGGTTTGTTGAGCATTTGTTTGTTTACCACATAATTCCATATGTGTTCCTTCATAGTTTGGATGTCTTCAATATTAATCTACAATGTAGAAAAAATAAATAAAAAAAAATAAAGAAAAACCATTGAATGAGAAGGTGTGTCCAAACTTTTGACTGGTACTGTATACAGATTATTTTTTTTTAAACAGATATTATTCTCTACGTTTTAAAATCAAATTCTGCCCACACGACCTGCATTTTACAAAATATCTCTGTCCACACGAGAACGCGTAAAACGACTCCAAACGCTCGACATGCCTGTATATGGCAATATCAACGATATGTCAAATATCAGAGAACAAATAGTAAACAATAGTAAAGCAACGGCTAATTATTTCATTATTCATACAAATTGACTTATATGTGTGGACTGACGAAGTGGAATTGCTGCTTTCAGTGTACAATGTAAGGTGATGAAAGCCCAAGTAACCAATTTTTAATCATCTACACCTTTGGAGGCGTTTTCAAAAATATCCCTTTTGGTGTCCCAGACCTCTGTTTGAGTGTGGACAAGAGGCCAAAACATAGAGGAAAATATTTGTTAAAAAAAAAAATCTGTATACTTGTAGACAGGACACTAATCTGCTATGGGCTTGAAAACATCTCAGATGCTACAGGGTTACCCAGGGGCAGGTTTGGGGCCTGGCTTTTGGGCTCTAGCCACAGGGCTTCTTTTTCTTTAGCAAAGGGTCCTTTTTAACTGCCCAAATATTTAATTAAAATATAAATTATGAGCTCATAGAACTGATGATTCTTTTGTGCAGCTATCCCCGCCCCCTCACCGAGACATATTATATTACAGTGTTGCCTCTCGCAGGAGGCTCCTGGCAACTTTATTTCTAAAAAGCAAAAAAATTTAATTCCAAAATCGAGTTTTTCCGACTATCAGGGGGGAATCTTAACTAATCTATTATATTGCTTTTTATTCCTAAACTGCTCGGAGTCATCATAACTCTTAAACTCTTCGGGTTTTTAGATTAGTATGCACATGTAAAATTATGAATTTAATTGTACCTCAATGCTAAAATCTATGATGACATAATTTCACGTTTGATCAATGCAGAAAAGGCTGTGGCTGTGTCAAGCCACGCCCCTAGAGTGGCTAAGAATCAGCTTCCCTGCTTCTGTTTCGGAATTCTTGTTGTGATACTTGTAAATTCTTTGTGTTTCCAATCAGGTTTCAAAACCTGAAAAAAATCTGAAATGTGCACAATAAACCTCCTCACTATCCATCCCCCCATCGTTAACTGACCAGCTACTGCTACAATCCCCTGGTGCCGTGGCGAACTAAACAGCTTTCAGCGGCCTTACCAGCTTATGGTTGTAGACCATGTGTCGGAGCCACTTGAAGTCCAGAGCTTTGAAGGCCGAGAGGACAAACAGGGACTTATCCTCATAGCGCTCTGTCTTTTGGATGGCCCCCTCTGGATAGGTGATCCTCATCGCGGTCTTGGAGCCGACGTCCCTCTCGAAGCCCCTCACCGGGGCCTCGTTCAACCTGCAACCCAGAGCTGCAAAATCAATCATGAAATTTCCCGCCCAACACACAACACCAGCTGTCTTTGGATACCAATGAGATGGGTCATGATTTTATTGATATTATACACAAACAAGCAAATAAATGAACAACAAGTAGGAAATTTAATTAAGAAATGAATATACAACATCACATAATCCTCTTGGAGAAGATACTAATAATATATTTCAATATATTATATATTCCAACTCTATTCTGCATGTTTTGATATATTCCTAGGATCTATTTGAAGGCTGTTTTGTTTATTTCCCTGAAAACTTTTTCTCTTTAAGTCTGTTAGACTTATCACCAAGATCTTCACGTGGTTCTGGTGCAGGGTTACTAGAAGGCCCGCCTTTGAATCCAGAAACAGGGCTAACTCCGGGTCAAGGACTACAGTCCAGGTAAGCTAAGCCCTCAATGAAGAAGAGCATCTCCCAGCACACAGCACCACCGTGTGTCCCTTTATGGCCACAGTGTACTCTCTTTCTTATGGCTAACTGCAGAAGGTTAACACAGAATTATTGGATTCATCAACTAATTGATTTGTTTATTTTAATTGTCTTTTTTATCAACATCTATGATACTAACACCCTTGACTCAAGAAAATAAAAGTCTCTGTAAAGTGCGTCTGTATCATACGACTGTGTCCTAACGTACCTGACCACCACATCGAACTCATCGATCCTTTGTCCCAGAGACCTGTTGGCCAGGATTCCCCCGTTCCCCACGATGATGCACGTCTTACAGCTCATGCTGCAACACAGAGAGGAAGCACAGTTATGAAGCAGTACCACTTTACTCCATTGACCCATTACGTTCTCCTTTTTTCAACATACAAAAAAAACAGGTGTGTGTTGAAACGAATGTGTTTGCCTCCCTGACTTTAAACAAGTGGAGGAGAGAACTTGAATAAAATGAAAAAGAAATAAATCCTTAACTGGTGCCCTTCTTAAACTCAGTTACTGAGGACATCTTGCTTTTTTACACTATTAATAAAGTGAACTGATTGATATTCTGCGTCTTGAAAGTATTGTTGGATCCTTAATCTGATTGGTACTTTCCAGTATAAAACCTGACAAGTATTGTTTTGTGTCGGTGGTGCTTTTTTGGCAAGGAAACAAACTAAATCTAAAATGAAATAAACCACCTGCCGGAACGAAAATCAACCTGCTCCAAATACATTCATCCATTCTTCATTTCAGCCACTAAGATACTTTCGATACTATTAATTCCACAGCTCTTTATCAGTATTCATACTCGAGTAAAGGACCCTCTGAGGCATTAACAGTCAACAATGTGTCTGACTTTGGTCCATATTATTATGTTGTAGACTCTGTGCAACATGTGTGCAGTGTTTAGTCTGCAGTGCTTATTTCTGGATGGAAAAATAAACACATTCCTAATTGTCTTAGCTGGCTGATGAAACTGATGGTCAGACTGATGAGGTCCATATAAAGACAAAAACTAAGGGGAGTCAATCAACGCTGCAACTGATCTGGGATTTGGTCATTATTGTTTGACTTTCAGGGCATGTGGACGGCGTGTTTGTTTGGAATCTATAACACGTGGTTTTGTCAAATACGTATATGGAGAGGAACTACTGCTTAAGAAGAGAGGCGTTTTTTTTCTTCTCAAAATCAGGCATTTTAAATCCAATAGATAGATGAAGATATAATTTCTTTAGAACAATGAGTGTGTCTTTGTTCTTGAAAATGACATTGAAAAAGTACAGAATTTCATCAACATTTTGAGTTCAGAATAAATATACTTCAAGTTGGAATTAAATTACAACTTAATTTTTTACTTTGTTAAATCATATCCATGGTCATATTGTGCACCTATTTAACAATATATGCAAACAAAAAGTAATTTCTTTGTTTTTTAAATAAAAAAACAATCATATTTCTTTCCTTTAAAACAACATATCTTGCATGCTTACGTAAGCTAGTACCGACCAATTTTAAACTAATAACATCATGACACCCATCCATCAATCATTCTGCTACTTTTAGCGACAGAAGCTTTCTTTAAACTCGTGCCTGACTTCGAAGCGTGAACCTCCGCAGATGGAGCACAAGCTCCGAGCATGAACGGAGGCGTGAACACACAAATGCTGTTTTCTTGCGTTATTCTCCTCCTGCTTCTAAAGCATCTTAAAACGAATTGGCCGTCTATGTATAATTCCCAGACATGTAAATACTGCTTTTAGTTGTGAACTAATTGTGATCGTCACAACTGAAAATGTCTGATTGCATGAGCCGCGCTCGCCATGTTACAAAAAAATCAGAGTTGCCGACCCCCATTCCGATCAAATGCAAAGGATTTGATTTAAATCCCTCTTGTAACTGTACACTATTAAATATTCAGTTTGACTGCGGAATACAACCCAGTACAGAGGCTAAAGACGCTCTAACTTGTGTTTCTTGGGACTTGAAAAGCCAGAAGACTCATTGATGGACTAAAGAAAGTGGAAACCCCCTCAGACAAGGCCCTGATGAAAACTAATGAACCTCTAGCTCAAGTTCAGTCAGGAAGACAATACTCTCGTATGCTTAGTCTTGTAGTTTATTTCTCATACATCTGCCATTCTCTCCTCACGCATGCTCACTCAGGATTTCCTCGCTGTCATTGTTCGGGGCTGTCAATCATGATATCAGCTGTTTAGATCAGCTGGTCTCCTCTATCTAATAGCACAGCGACACAATGACAACATTAGCCTATCATCTTGCTGCTATTCTCTTTTTAAATATGACTGTCTCTCTACCTTCAATACGTACATGCTTCTGCTATGCGCCCCTCCACCTCCACATCTCCGCCCAATCTTCGCATATTCATCAGCTTCATCAACTCATCATTCTATCAGCCTCCTCATCCACCACCACCACCAGTATCTGGACTCCACGTTGGGGCTTTATCTAGCTGCTGCTCAGGGCAGACACCCCTCGATAACAAATCTCCCTGTAAAGTCCAAGCGCCAAAGACTCTATCAAGTCTTTATCGTCACATATCATCTGTTAATAATAAACAATTATCTTTTCCTCATTTGAATGGTCTCTCCTGATTGAAATACATTTGGTGAATAAAGCGTGGCGTACGTGAGGAGAGACTTCTAATGGACTGGTATTAGAGCTCACACTGATCGGCACCTCATTGTGTGTGCATTTCCAGGAGTTATAAACTGACACTCCAAAGGGGATATTGGGTTGACTGCCTTGCCTGGATCAAAGAATGACAGGACAACGGGCGCCGACTCACCTCTCGAACTCTTCCCCGAGGCCATAGCTCTTAGTAGCATACAGGAGAATATCTATGATGTTCTCTGCAGGTTAAAGAGAGAGGGAGAGAGACAGAGGCAGAGAGATAAAAAAAAGTGAGATGACGAAGAAAAAGATAAATAATTCTCCCTTTCCACACTCCATCCAGCTACGATGCCCTCATCTCCAGCACAACTACACATAGCAGTGATGAATGAGGCAGGGCTGGGAGCCAGCGGCCGACACTTATTCATGTCACAATGTTATACAAGCGTTACAGATGGGTGGCCGAGCAAGGTGGGAGACCACAGACAGTCTGCTAAAGTGTGAGACACTGGACAGTGTAGAAGAAGATTTTATATCTTTAACTTGTATTAATGTATTCTTTTATATTGCCTTTGTATTCCTGCCCGTTCTGTTTGTAACATTACCTCTGTCCAGACAGAAACTATTTTACATTAATTAACAAACCTCTGTTAGTAAAACCTTTTGGTGTAATGTGAAGATTGCTCAGGCCAGCCCTTATATGTATTTATCACCTTTTCTTCCTGTACTCGTAGATACTAAAAATACTATTTGTTCCGGGCTTGGGGCTCTTAATGCCTTTCAAACTGGCTGCTTCTGTATGTGACACTGATGACTGATCTAAAATCAGTACGTCTGTCTGCAGATTGAGCAGTTTCAGAGATGATGGTAACTGCAGGCACTCATAAGCACCGTTGAATATTTGGGTTTAGTCAGGTTTAATCCGTCCTTCACAAAACATGAGTTAAAACGTGCTTCAACAAAACAACCTGCACATAATTATCTGCTGCCGCTCGGTATTTCTACTGGTGGAAGTTGGCAACCCTACACACACATTTGGCTGGAAAAAAAGGTTGCTGTGTCGGCTAGAGGATCTGGATGAATTTGGTCTGTTACAAATGTCCTATCGCGAGTCTAGAGGCGGGGGAGAATTGTTGGAGAGACTTCAGCGGGGTGGTGGATGCAGCCAGGGGGATGATTCTGTATTCCGTCTAGAAGAGGTAATAACACTTCTTCACACAAAGACAGACGACACGTTGTCCCAACTTGTTTGAAGCATACAGAGGCCTTGACAGTGCTTAGAACAATCAAGTATTAACCTACAACTGCAAAGACAAGAAAGCGTAATAATACCTTGTGATTTTACACCAAACGGAGGGGAATAATCACCGATCTTGGAGAACCGTTTGTAATTCGGGTTGAGGAACATGGGTGCCAGTTTGGTGAACCTGTTGATATAAAAGAAAAGATGTTACAACGAATAAAAATGAAGAAGTGGTATTTGTGATGCAGTATCAGTCCAAGACCCGTACGGCCTTGACGTGTGCGGGTGTACTGAATCTTGGCAGAATGCTTTAAGAGGATTAAGAGCATCCAGTTTCCAGATAATCCACAGTCTGTTTGAATTCCCCTTCATAAAAACAAACTCACTGTTCACTTACTGGAAAGCTGGCAAGCATGGCCCATTGAACCCCCCATCAAGATTAAAGGGGGGGGATGGGCAATGCTTGTTTGCTTCTGACCACCAGGATAGTCCGGAGATTGAACCAGGGCCCAGCACCAGAGGTAATATAAACGAAATGAAGTGACTGCTATTTCTATGTGAATAAAAAAAACATTTTGCTTTGTGGCAGCAGATGGACAGTGTATTTTGTCTGGATAGTAAATGTTTAAAGGCATAGAGGGCAGTACATGTTTAAAGTGATACTTTTGCCCTGATGTTGATGGTTGAAGGTTTTAGACCACCAACAACCATAGACTGTATATAAGAAGTGGACTTAGTCATCATGAGGTCACCCATTGATTTGTGTACTGCTTATGAAGCTTTGATTTTGGCATTTTGGCCTTCGCCTTCGTGTTGTTTTCCAACCAATGAATGGAAGGGACCATATCTAGAATGTGGAGGCGTGAAGTAGAGATGCCGTATACGGCTGTGGTTGCAGTATCGACCTGTCAATCACAGTAAGCCCGCCCTAAAGCATACTTATGGGACCATAATTTACTAAATGAACGTCATTCTGTATTGAAGAAGACTTGAAACTAGAGATTGAGACCATAAACTCATGTTTACAATGTTTACTGAGGTAATAAATCAAGTGAGAAGTAGAGTCATTTTCTCATAGTTCTATACAATCAGACTTCTTTTTGCAACCAGAGGAGTCGCCCCTGCTGGTCAGTAGAGATAATTCAAGTTTTAAGACACTTAACTTGTTCATAACAAATCGTTGAACAGTAGCATCAGAAAATAAGAGGGATTCTGCTGAAGCACTAATTCCCTTTTAACAAACACACATTATACACAAACATCAAATCTTGAGTTAATTAACAATACATAAAGGAGGAGGTTGGTGGTGGTGGAGGAAAATTCATCAGCAAACCCTGATTTTCACATAGCTTCATGTCAAAAAAAGTACAGGCAAATACTGGACTTTTGGGGCTGATACTGATATCAATATTCTCATAATATAATAAAATATTTTAACATAGACAAAACAAGCTTGTACTGTACAGCAATTTCTTGTTCCTCATCAGCCGACATAAGAACCAATACTAAATATTATCCTATATACCAAAGATCCATGTGGCTAGCAGGAACCAAAATTGAATCAAATCATACCTTGGTTTTAACTTAATATCTTAAACTAAAAAGGTCAAAGGTCAAACAGACCAAAACAAATGTTGGGTTCTGGTGGTCCCTGGCAGTATTTGTTGGTCAACACTAGTTGTAAAAGTAAGCATTTTTGTATGAAAAGTTGTTAAGTATTAGTTCAGTATTATTGTATGTGATATATCTATATAATCTGCAACAGTGATACACTATAACTTATTGCTGTGTACAGAAACAGCAAAAATAAGGGTAAGTGAACCAGATAATACGATATAATAAGATGATTACTGACTCTATATGAACAAAGTCCAACTGGCTGGTTACCACCTTTCAGTTCATTTTCAATGAAGGTGCGCTCAACATTGCGTGTAAAAGAAAAATTACACAGTTAAGTGTATTTTGTTAGTTTGTTGCTCCACAGCATTAAACATGCTATGCTCTATTTAATCTTTACATCTGTCTCCACTTTGGGGGGATTAAGCTTTCACAGTTGAGCTTCGTGTTTAAGCACAACTGGACATGTATGTGCTCTACGTACAGTATGTATGTGTAAATGCATTTTGTCAAGATCCCTGAGGTGAGAAGTAACAAACAAACATGAATTTATAACCCCCCTAAAAAATTGACCACGATGTCATTGAGGGTCCTCAGGATTTCACAACCCTAGTGACAAACGTGTTTCATTTACAATCTAACTGACATAAATATAGCAGCAAAAAATGAAATTGGTAATTAATAAAAGTCTCCCTAAAACTTAAAAATTAATCAGATTAGACAAAAACTCCTTAACAAAACAAGTTAACAGTATTGTTTTGATAGGTTCCACAAAAAATACATTTGGCTTTAACTGCTTAAATAATCTGTGTCCAATTTTGAAAAATCAAGCCTCCAAAAGGCCACATGCGCATAAACCGTCGCTGTGGAAGAACTGAAACAGAAGGAAAAGTGTTTCTTTAACCGAGTCAACCCCTGCAGCTTTGGCAGCTCGTTTCCTTCATGTGTAATATCACATAATGAACTGCAAATGAGCTCTGATTTTGGAAACACAAAACAGCTGCTAATCAGTCAATGTTGGAAGGTCTACGAAATAATTGAGACAAACCTGAAAACACTTCAACACGGTGAAAAAATCAGCTACTAATGATGCATCTTGCCCTTCTGCTCCATACTAAGATGGGACAGGATATGATGAAATAAGAATGACAAAAAAAGTACAATAAAATAAAGAAAGTAAAAGAATGAAATAAAATTGGAATTGGAATTAAAAACTAAAATAAGAATTAAAAAAAACTGTTCAAGCTTCTGATTGTGTGTTTCAATGGTTTTCTCAAGCTTGAACATCTTTCTATAATGGCCGTAGGTTCAGTACATGAATAAGGTAAGACAGAGTTTATTTCTGGTAATTCTGTATCAAATTGTTTATCTTTTTTTTGGGTGATGGGTTTAAAAAGGTGTTTTAGAGTCGGTTTCACTATCACCGCCAGCACATAACAGACATGACAGAGCAGCACAGTGCAACAGCAGCGCCATAAAATGCGCTCAGGTGAGCCTCTGTTTGCGAAAACATAAAGACTTAATTAGAGCAATAATTCTTCACATTTTAAATACCAAATGAGGCCGTCAGTAAAGAAGTCCCAGTTTGATAAAACAGACACAATATGTTTGCTGGAGTTGGTAGGATTTCTGCTCAAAATGTTCCTGACTATGACCACATACAATTTACGCATTCATATTTTAATCTCACTTAGATTAAATAAAAACATGTTTTTCTTCAGGGGTTTGCAGATATTTTCAGAATTGTCAGAAAATGAAAGGGAAAGTTGGCTAAACTTACTAAAATAAGTCTTCTTCAGATGACCCTGACTATGTTAAACAGTGCAATATTTGAAATTCAGAGCGTAAACATAGCAGGCAATCCCTCAACCATAGATGTGCTTCATGTAAAATCAGACGTGATGTCCCTGTCTCACTCCAAACTAAATTGAAAAGTTGGCAGCCCTAAATTATTGAAGTGTCCAAAACAAGCTAAAATGTTGTTGCTTTTTGAGTCTCATTTTAACATTGTGATTACTTGATTCAGATTTTGTTGCAGACATCGGCTGTAAACCTAGCATTAGCCTTTGCTTATTATTAGCCTGCCAATTCAAATGATCTGAAGAAATGTGCACAAATAATTGTGAAACAGGCTAACGTTATGTTAGCTGGGTATAGTTACTTTCAGAATTGTCAGCTAGTAACTCTCAATGACGAAAATAAATTGCAAAATTAGTGGTTTAAGTCCAAATAAGTTGCAGTTTGATGGCATGAATAATATAAAAAAATGTATACCGACACATTCTGGAAAGAGAGAACGTGCAGAAGTGAATTGATAACTGATAAATAATTAAAGCAAAGTGATTGGTTTTATTTTATTCGTCATGTCAGCAAATCCTACCAGTAGTTTAACTTGATGTCCGCTTGACAAGTTCTGAAAGTAACTATTAATGTCATAGCCTGTTAATTTAATGTTATCCTGTAGCATTTTGCAGAATGCAAGCCAGCATGCATTTTTGGCCACTTTGACCCACAACAATTTGTGCAGCAGAGATATGAGCAATAGGGTCAAAGTTCAAGGTGCAACTTTAGGAGGAAGTAGTATGTCCCAATTAAATTCATACTACATGCAACAGTATTTTTGTAACGCAGTTTTGAATCATTTCAGCCGTGTGCGTCCCTTTTTAGTGTCCCCTGGAAACAGTGTCTGTTGTCTTGTGAGCTACTTGCAACACATTTCTGTATTTGGTTGTGTTTTCTGTATCTGCAGCAGTTTTCCATCAAGTGAGGAGGGACCAGCTGAGCAAAGACAGCAGATTAAATGGGTCAAGGATGCCCTGGGCATTTCAACGCTCCTTCCTCTTGAGGAAAATCCTCCTGTATTATTTTAACATGTTACAATCTGGACTCTGGGAGCACACTTCATTAACGCCGCTGTCTCAGGGCCCCGGTGGGCTGGAGGGTTGCGTGTCTCCGGTGCTCAGAGAGTAAGTGGGTAAGTGAACCGGTCCGAAGGTTTTCTCACGCACTGGGACAACGGCAGAGCAGAAGAGGACAAAAATAGATCTGCACAACGCATTGGCCCAGTCGGACCACTGCGTCTTCTGACTCATTTTACACATAGTGCTGAAAACATGTGCAGGTGAAGGGCTTTAACAGGGTGGGGACGTCTTCAGTCTTTAATAATGCAGAGGCAGAAATGGGATCTTTACTCTACCGTACCACTCTGAGCTCAGAGAGCTTTCTATAAAATAGGACTGTTTGAAGGAGAGTACTTGTAGTAGGACAGTCTTTAGTCATGCAGTGGGTGATTTATAACTATGGTTTTTGTTGATAGTTAAAAAGTTCAAAATGCCCTCTCTATTATCTATTTTATATAGTTCTACTTCGTTGTTTAGGAAAACTAGTACCTTCACGTTTTTAGAATTTTGCATCAACCTGGTAATGAAGTTTCAGTTCTCTTGACATCCCTAAGGCAAAAAAGAGCCCTTTATAACTATAGATGTATCACAGTGGTTATACAAAACATATAGGATTATGTTAATATTAAACATAAAACAGTGTTATATATTCCTGACAGAAGTACACAAGACAGATCATTTGTGAATGAATCAGATTTCTCTGCCTCCCTTTTTTAACTCCTAATTGCCTTTGCAAGATTCTACCGCACCCGAGTGAAAACAACAAATGTAAAATATGATTCTGTTGCTGTTTTTTCACCTCATTTTGACAGAAACATATCATAGTGTTACGGTCTAGTTGTGAAATGAGATAATTCGCTCCACTCGGTGGGCGCTGCTTGTTTTTCCTATACTGTTTTCAACATGGCGGTCAGGGTCACAAACTTTCTCATTTTAGAACCAAACGATATCTTGCTTTATTTAATCCACTTTTCTGGCAGGAGTATTTTTTGAATCCGACAAAATGCTCGGACAGTGCAGACATTACAGTAGCTGTTTCCTCATAACAACAAGCAACCAACTGTCTGTGTTTGCAAAGGGTGTCTGCAGGATTTTATTGTGAAAGTATCCTGCCTCGCATGACACAAAGAGTGCTACTACTCACGTCAGCCGAAATGATTACATTTCTATTATCTTAAACGTATTTAGTGTCTGTGAAAACGAGCAGTGGAAGGTCACATGGCAGAGCCACATTATTCATGTTTTACTGTCTATGTGTCAGTTCATAAAAAAAGATATATTACAGCACTTTAAACTTTTTAGCCCTTCAAACTTTATAAAGCCACTGCATGGTTGGCAAATATAAACTGTAGACTATAAAACGCTTCTATAAAAAATTAGAACCGTCTGCAACAATTGGCAGTTTCATTTGGTAACCCTGTCTAACACCGTTGAAATCTTGCATTTGCAGGTACATTTGTGAAGACTAAATAATTTACCAAACTAAGTAGTGATCATGTTCTCAGAGAACCCAAGCACCAACATTACCGGTTACACCAGGGTCACACTGATCATGCCAATTATGTTTGGTGTTTAAAAAGCTCACTTCCATGGCTTGTGCATATTCTTACTTTGGATAAATGGCTGCCATCTTGGCGGCGGCAAAACCAGGCTTACAGGTTCCCTCGCTTAGATTGCCGTACTTGTACATCAGCTCCAACGGCCTGTGGACATGGAGGGGATTTAGTCAAGCGATGGTTGTATATTATCACACAAATGATATATACAGTACAATAAAAAAAATGTAAATAACAGTAGGGACAATTCAATAGTGCTGGCCCAATACACCTCGTGTCACCACTGATATAGTGCCTGAAAACAAGCCCCCAAGGTTTAAATATAGTGTATGAATAGAAAATGTATACTTACAGACTGACGCCATCCAGCTTCAGAAGGAACCCTTGATTGTCATACACTGGATGAAGATAAATGAAGAAAATATGATTTAGAATATCGTAGTTATTTGTATGACATTGAAGTTGTTTAATTACAAAGAAGTGAAGAGGTTTTCTGTGGTGGTGCAGACTTCCTGTTTGAGGGTTCTAATGTCCAATTGAACTCAACTACACTGCACTTATTGGTTTAGTTAATTTGGAACTCTCCAAACAAACGTGCAATGGCCAAGTCAATAATGCCAAAGGTGTGGGGTGCCAGATTGGAATTGAGTTTCTCTTTCCTTAGAAGTAAGAAGGACCAAAACACCACTTTGCACTACAGTTCAATGGGGACACCAGTTTCATGAGGATATGCCATGAGAAAAGGGAGGGTTGATGGTAATCCGTGTTCAGACCATTGCTTAATATCCTTGAGTTCTTTGGCATCTAATAGAAACGTCTACACCATCCCGGCACGTGGTTTAAAGTGAAAAAGGTGAATAAACAGATTTTTGGAATCATTTCCACAACAGAATTTTGAATTTTGTAAACTGCTAACAGGATATGATCATATTGTCATGATGCGGTACCACTTATAGGTTATATTGTTTTGCACAGCCCTACCCTGTGGCATCTGTACCAAGATTCAACTGTGATGTACGGACCTTGCTCTGCGTAACGTCTAAATCACCGTAGAAAATGATACATAAACTATTGGAGCTCAGCAAAAACAGGATTTTAAGTAAAAGAATAATGAAGTGGTCTCATTTGCTTGGACTCACGAGGCTTTCAGATGTCCAGCCGGTAATATTTACGTCACTGGTAGTTTATTGAACTGCAGATTAAATAGTATAAGCAGCAGGGTAGTGTGTAGCGAACAGTATTTGTTTTTTCTGACCCTGAACCTTTCAGCCTAACTTTATTCATTTCCAGTCATATTCATTCATAAATACCTTTGCTAATATAACCTTAAACTTACTTGCCATAGTTCATGTATTTTGTGTGTAACACTATTTTGTGAGCAATGCATAATACATATTTACATTTAAAGTGGCCCATGTCTGCATGGTAAGGCTCTAAATTAAAGACTCTGATTGATGACTGATTATAAATTATCTGATAGGATTTCACCTCTTTGAATGAGGTATGGCACCTTTCAAATCAGATTGAGGAATAGCCACTGCTTCACTGTTGGATATAATAAAAAAAAACATTAACTCAGAGGCTGGTTTGATAAGATGCATCCACAAACGGCAAAGATTAAGTCAAAATAAGTTGGTTCATTTCCTGGATTTTAGTATAAAGGACACTTTGAAACATTGTAAACTGAAACCAGCAATGAATCATCCTGTCTGTAAGTAAATGGACGGGGTCCCCCATCTGGTAGAAAGTTACATCACACCCTGACTGCAAAAACAACACAAACAGGGCTGTAACCAATAATTAGTTTCATTATCAATTAGATTATTGATTTATTTGTATGATGTGTATGTATGGCAAAAGCTGAACTTCCAGCTCATGGAGCTGTATTATAGATCGACTGTGACACATCTGTATATCCAAAACACCAACATAAAGAATACACCAGCAAATGTTTGATAAGGGTCTCTATTAATGCATTGCAAATATATATGATGTTAAGCCGTGTTCCCAAACCAAAAAAAAGACACAGTAAAACTGAGGGCTGGTCAATAAATCTCAATTATGACGTTTTAATTTGTTTCTTCAAACAGGCTGTCCCTTCCCCTTTTATTACAACAAACCATCTAAGTCTACAGGCATAAAAACACAGTCAGTTACTTATTTCTTAAAGAGGACGTTTTATGAGCAGCAGTTAAGGTGATACCTGACAGTAAGCGCTTCCCATCCCCATTGTTCATTGTTGTCAATGTAAATAGAAGCAACGTAGACAGATTGCAGGAAATTATTTTACTGTATGTAAGTGCCCTTACTCACTACGCACCTGTTCAACAACAGACCAAACTATGGAGCCAAACAGTTTTGGAGTAAAAAAACACTCGCAATAAGTTGATGGTGGTGAATTTCCTTTATCTGTATAATCTTGTATATTCTTACACGAGTGACTGAAAAAGCTGTTTAGCTCTCCAGACTGTAGAGAAAACGATTTAACTGATTTTAAAATGTAGGAATTAACATTTAAGAAAGAACAAAATCACACAATGTATTATTTATCTATCCTTTATTTATGTAGGGGGAGCTTGTGTTTTATCATTACCTCATTTATACCTTGTGATTCCAGTATGTTTAGTGCCATTTTAAGCATATTCTGATGATTATTGGGATTATGTTGTCCATCCAATTATTTTGGCCAGGATAATTGTGACATAAAGTTTTCATATCGTCCCTTTCCTAATTGGAGTGACATCAGCTATAAGAATTAGAATATCCAGTCTGGGACTGAAAACGTTTATGATGAAATTAATTGTGTCATATCGGTCACATTTCCTCTATTCTAAGAGAGCCAGCTCTGTTAAGCTACATGAGATGCAGTGGGATAGCATGTAACCTGTGGGTTACAATGGGTGACATCACGACAACAACGTCCGCTTCTTATATAAAGTCTAAGATCATAATCCATGACTTATTGTTCAGGAGTTGTTCACTTGTTCAAAGTGTTGTTTATAAGTGTATCTTATAAGATGAAGTTCATTACCATTACTGATATAAAATGCGTCAATCTTTGTGATATTGATATGAAGTGATACTGACCAGTCCTTCTGTGGTATTTAGATTGAAATGACTAATGCTCTCTGCTCTAATGTGACTTTCATGTTTGTGTCAGACACTGAACACTCTCCGAGGAACGGCCCGTGTCAGTGACTTGTGTAGAGGAGGTAAGATAAGATCCCTTTGATGCTGTTTCCACTGATCACGGATATAAAAATGAATAAAGGTCATAGTGTATACGACATTATCTTATCACAGAAATACTTACATGAATCCTTGCCCCATCCACGTAAACTGATCCACCCTGAGTTGTACAGGAATCCCAGGGCCAGCATGGAGCACAGGCCCAGGAAGAACTGGCGACTGGGTTTCATTCTCATCTCCAGCTAGAGTGCATGGCACGTCCCGCACCGGTGCCTGTTTATTAGAGGAAATAATGAGGTTACTCCTGTGCTCATACACGGCTTGTTGTTACTTAATACAGTCCTCCACAGATATTGGATGCCTGAGACTCTGCCACAGTCAGCAGAAGTGTCAAATTCATCCAGTGTTTTTCCTGCAGAGGATACTTCATTTGTAGCAATCTACCCTTGGAGATGGGGCTTTGTCACGACAGATCCACTCGATTCCTAGTAACTGTATGCACCACTGAAGTGTGATGTAAACTGAAATGAAAGATGCCTTAAGGCTCAAAATGCTTAATATGGTTGAGGTCCCCAGATTGCATCTGTAAACAGTGCTAAAAGAGAAAAGCTAGGGGCCCGAAGAGCTGGTGATATCCTTTATGTAAAATATATTGTAGCTGTATATTTTGTAGTAGCTTAGTGTACAATTATGATATGCCTTGTTATTTGTGTGTGTGTGAGGGAATTTGTATGTTTGTACGTGTTAGCAATTTTGTGAGGATGGCGTGGGAAATGTATTAAAAAGATGGTGACAAAAAAAAAACCAGGGTGCCTTGAGGCAACACCTGCATTGTTACCTTATCTTTACCACAGTGCACATTTGCCCCGTGCATGTCGGGTTAATGAAATACTTTTTTGGGCCGTTGAACTGATGCATGGTTTGCAGAAATAAAACTACCGCTTTAGTCATTCAACTCTGGAACTCCTCTACTTTGTGGAAGCTCAGTTACAATAAAGGTAGAATTGTGAGTAAATTGCATTGATGAGTAATATTGCGTTATTTATCACTTCCCTGACTCAATTCCCTGTTTCTTACTATTCATAGACACTCTATCTGAACTAAAAAACAATAAATTAAATAAAAAATCATATTATACAATATAATGATTTATTAGCAAATGTATTATAATTTCTTGTTTATTTTTCATTTTATCAAAATGCTATATCTGTTATAAACAATCTTTACAAACCAGTTGTACTGAGTGTAATACTAAAACTTTATTATTATATAATACTTGAGATGCAACATATGACACTACAAGTCTAATAAGAGAAGCAGTGTGGGTGTAGTATTTAGAATAGGCTTACTCTCTGTGTTTGAACACAACGCACAGGTCACCACTCTGTTTTTAGCTTCCTTTAACAGCATCAGATGAAATGTTTCCTTAGGTTTTTTCACAGTTTGTTTCCCATTGAATTTGACAGCAGAAAAACGGTCGCTCAATTTGCTTGGAGGCCAGTTTGGTTCCAAGCGACCGATTCACACGATATCATGCGACTGTGGTAATAAATACTGACACACATAGACCCACTGATGGAAAGTTAGCAGTAATGGTGACAGTAGTGGTGAGTTAGTGTGGGGAACGAGCTTAACCACTAACGTTAGGTCAGTTAATTGAATTTACTCTGGTCTTTAAATCGAGTATTGTTTAAGTAGCGGTTTTTCCATGTTGGAAAACAAGTGACAGTGAACGCAACGTTGTAGAAACAGTGACAATAATGACGGTGACACCAAAAAAATGAAGCACAGTGATGTTATTGCAGCTAGCAGCGAAGCTAGCGTTAACGCAGCTCATATACTATATTCGCCACAGTGATGATAGCATTTTAGCTACCGTAATAACTTCCGTTATTCCACTGGCCGGCCGGCTGTCGGTGGGAGATTAAAAAAATACGCCCTTCCCTTCAATGCACGACATGAATCAGACAACATGGAATACGATGTAATATTGGATACATGTAATAACGATGTATCAAGTAGCCAATAGGCACGACTAGCTGGCTACGCTAGCAAGCAAGCCGTTCACAGACCCTTACCGGACGGATAACGTTAATTTTTCAAGTTGACCTCGAAGCCGTCAGTGCCTCCTGCCGCCGCGTTGGCCACCGAGCTACCGACGTGCATCGTTCAACACTGACATTAGCGTAAAGTGAAAACATCCCGGTGGTCATAACTGGCTCCGCATTTCAGCGACACACTTAACGGGGGCGGACTTGCCCTCCCCTCTTCGTCCAGACTGCGGGCAGGCTGCCCAGTGAGAGCGGATACCCGATATGTCCAGCCCCGATGCCAAACTTCAATTAAAAAAAAAAAACCTGCTATTTAATAACGCTAAGCCCATCGGAATCCAAGAAAAGAACCCAAAACAGTTTGTGGTGGAAGTTTTTCCAATACAATTTACTATACTAATACCCAATTTGTACTAGTACTATCTATGTCCCGAGATGAGTCCCAATGAGCGTTGAAATTATTATATTCCTTATTATTATTATATTCCTTTATTGATCCCCATGGGGGAAATTCAAGTGTTGCAGCAGCTCAACTACACAGAAACAGATAATAAATACACATATTATACAATAAAATAAAAATAGAATAAAATAAAAAATAAGAATACAAATAAAAAATGTACAGTATATCCACATGGGGGGGGGGGGGGCTGGTCAGCATGATGACAGACTGTGGTCTCCGCTGTTGTTGTACAGTCTGATGGCAGTGGGCACAAATGAGCGCTCCGTCCTGCTCTTTGGTAGAATCAGCCGATGGCTGAAAGAGCTGCCCAGCTGCCACAGTTCCTCATGGAGAGAGGGATTGTCCAGGATGGCTCCGAGTTTGGCCTTCATCCCCCTCTCACCCACTGACTCCAGACTGTCCAGAAATAATGATCCAATGACAAATGAAATGTCCTTGCTGTATTTTATTTCTTTGCATGAAAGAGCCAGAAGTTTACAGGGTCACCGGGAGGCTGCAAAGTACTGAACTCCCGAGTCAGGCTGCTCACCCCTGCATATATGGGAGCCGGGGTGGCCAGGCTCAGTTCTGAGTTAGCATCTCCTGACAATGAATGGGTGAAGGAGGGGAATATCAAAGAAGAGGTAGAAAAACAAAGGAGAGGAAGAAGACCAAAAGGTGGGTATGAGTCTCAGGTTTGGAGGAAGGACCAAGGTGTGAGAGGGCCAAAAGGTGGGGGCATGAATGAAGGGACATAAGGAGCGTCTCCACACAGTGTAACTTAACATACAGAGACGAGGTTCTCGACCTTTAGAATACACATCATAGTACATTTCATTCAAAACCTTTAGAGTAAAATCTTCACATCATAGTACATTTCATTCAAAACCTTTACACTATATACTTCCAACATACACTAATATAATTTTCCATTACAAGTTACACTACACTAGGACATTGTAAATATAGGTTGGAAAGACAATTACATTTTAGTACCAAGTTTTTTTACATGGGTACATGAATCACTCAACTGAGCCTCATCACTCTCTCACATTGTCACAATGAGCCTTGAATCAGTGACCAATCATATGAAAGGGCCTTACTTATTACACATACTTTATTATCAGTAAAGCTTTTCTTTAACACATAAGACACACCATTAAAACAGTAAATAACTTCCAACACAATGTTTTTGTTAAGAAAATAAAAATTGCGCGAATATAATAATAAGAATAATAGTTTGAAATGGCGCTCTGCATATCATTTCCATCCGGCCAGCATCTGTGAGGACAGACGGCAATCTCCTGGATCTACTGGTGGTGTACTGGATGGAGGCTGTCGATGTGGTATAACTGGGGAATCTGAATCCGGATAAGTTAATGTAATAGAAATAAAAGTAAATCCATCCTTGAATGGCTGTATAATACCAATGACTGTATACTACTAATATTATGTATATTGTATGAGACATTTGACCTGTTTTTGCTCATTTGACATTTTTTATTATACTACCATCTAGTTGTGAGGTCAGTTTGCACAAACAGTCATTTAGGCTACAAATTTGGATGTCAGAATGAAGTTAATCAAATCAACTCCCTTTATTGACATGTCAGGAAACTACTGCATGCTGACCTGCTGAAGAGAGAAGTTTTCTCCCAGCATGCAGTTTGCAGTCAGTAGGCCATGAATACGTCACAATCGTGCCCTGAATAGTTTCAAGTTGTACAACCCTGCAAATCATTCATTATCACCAGGGTTCCTGTCTTCTGATTTGTTTAAAGTGTTCGGCCTGTACGACGCTCGGTGGCAGAGAGTATTCCCTAAAGAAGGTTTCTGTTGAGTGGAAAACAAGAGAGACTTCTACACCGGATTCATCTTAAAACAAATGTGACATTTATTGAAGGATAACAGGGTATATCGCCCAGCAGTTATACGTGCACGGGCCTAGCAGTACTGAGAAGTTCAGCAACTAAAAGGCGCTTAAACAGAGTGCGCATCATGTTATATAGACTTTTATGAGTTGAATATGATAGGTCCCTAAAAAGGAAGGCGGCTCTTGGTTTAGACTTTCTGAGGGCCTTATCAGTTAGTGAAACTGGGTTTCTGTGATCTGGTTTCTCTGCAGCATGAGCTCATCCTTCTTTATGTGTCTCTGTTCCTTTTCCATCGTACGGCCAGGCACTAGAACGCCCTGACCGGAGTATTTGACCTTCAAAGAGAACTCATAACATTTACCGCAATGTGCACAGTGATAGTGTGATGTGAAAGCATGAACAAAATATACTGTGCTCGATATTTGTATGTGTGCATTTATACATATGAATGTAATATTTACATGACATTTCCCAGCTTTTCTGGGAATCCATTCCTTAACACGTGGAACATGTTGTTGCACCAGGAGCACCTGCATTGTGTCACATCTCTGCCAAGGCCTAGCAGTTCTTCCTCGCTCGTTACTCACTTACAGATCAAGCTTTCAGCAGCAGCAAGGAACATAAACCTCAGGTCACTTATAACATCCTAAATGTTGTGTTGCCACACAAAAAGAAAAGCAATCTTATTTTCTCTGCAACTTGGGAGCACTGTAAATATTCCAATGTGAAATTTAAAGTTTACATGAGATATGAATTTCCTTGTCCCTCTCAACTGCTAGCTAGCTAATAGTAGAGGAACAAATCCCCCAAAAAGTTCATGTTAATTTATAACTTTAATACGTTTAGTTTTTTAAATAGATTGTTGTATACAAATATTTTACTGCAAAATGAGTTTTGTTTTGGTTAATGTTTCGGATCCTCTACAAAACTGAAAACAGTGGAATTGTAGGCTACTCCAAAAGGGACAGGAGATGGGATAATGATCAGAATGTCACCAAATGTGTACTGGATGTTCACTGACAGTTACTGCATACAATAAAAACAAAGGTTTACTCAATGTATTTTTAATTTATACAGTTAAAAACACATTTATTATAAGCAAGAAAAAAAAATCCCCAAACTATGTATGTATATATATATATATATATATATATATATATATATATATATATATATATATATACAGTGGGTACGGAAAGTATTCAGACCCCTTTAAATTTTTCACTCTTTGTTTCATTGCAGCCATTTGCTAAAATCGAAAAAGTTCATTTTTTTTTTCGCATTAATGTACACTCAGCAACCCATCTTGACAGAAAAAACAGAAATGTAGAAATATTTGCAAATTTATTAAAAAAGAAAAACTGAAATATCACATGGTCATAAGTATTCAGACCCTTTGCTGTGACACTCATATTTAACTCACATGCTGTCCATTTCTTCTGATCCTCCTTGAGATGGTTTGCAAAAATTCTACATTTCTGTTTTTTTCTGTCAAGATGGGTTGCTGAGTGTACATTAATGCGAAAAAAAATGAACTTTTTCGATTTTAGCAAATGGCTGCAATGAAACAAAGGGTGAAAAATTTAAAGGGGTCTGAATACTTTCCGTATGTATATATATATATTCATTATCCGTAACCGCTTATCCTGTTAAGGGTCACAGGGGGGCTGGAGCCGATCCCAGCTGTCATTGGGTGAAGGCAGGGTTCACCCTGGACAGGTCTCCAGTCTATCGCAGGGCTGACATATGGAGACAGGCAACCATTCACAAACCTGGGCCCCTCTTGCTGTGAGGCGACAGTGCTAGCCACCACACCACCCTGCAGCCATATATGTATATATATATATTTCTGTCATTATAGTAAGGAGACTGATCATTTATATTTATATGTACAAAAGACTGTCACCTTATCATAAAAGTATGACATTTAGCGATTCACTTCACATTCTGATATCACAGTGCAGCCAGCATTTCAAAATGACACACAGGGACCTATTGGGGCAAATGTGTGAGGAGAAACACGCGGACCATAGAAATAAACCAAAAAACTACATCTAATACAACTATATATGGTAATATATAATAAAATGATTTCTTTATTATTGTAAATACATCCTTGCTTTATATTTAATGTTATCTTTGAATAACACATATGACGATACCACGAGCCAACAGGTCGCGTGAAACAATATTTTCACATGAGTTAATTGAAAGCTTGGACAGAATGCATTAGAAAAAACAAAGATTACTCATTAATTTGTTTCACAAATTAGAGATACAAAGATGACATTTATCAATCCTAATTTCAAGATAGACCCAGTTTCTCGATAAGATACATGAGATAAAGGGATATTCTTCATAAGGGCTTAGCTAGCTAGCTGGTTCACCGCTGATGGTTTATCAACAGTAAACTAGTTGTAGACTGTGTGCATTCTTAATGTCTCTAATGATATGCTATATTTTATTATAATTACAAATCTTTGATAAATTCACCCGGTAACATACCTTGTTTCTAATTATGTTAGCGATACCCTGGCGCTGTAGAGTTTAGAATATTTAAACATTTATACTGATTTTACTTCCTATTAAAGTCTCTCAATCTCAGTTTCTTATCAATGATTGCAACAGGATTCCAGTTACATTCAGATGAGAGTATTCTTCTGAAATAAAGTGAGATCAAACTGTAGGGAGACAGCACGCAACATGTCAGCTAACGACATGAATGGGCGTGCAGAATCTGCAAGTGCTCTGTAGACGGACTACAGAGACCAGCTTTCCACTCTCAGGGAAGCAATTGGGGATTTGTTGGAAACACCCAAATCTTTCGACACCACCTCCACCTCCGTCTCCTCCTGTTGTCCCTGCTGGGACGGATCATAACGTGCACCCTCAGCTCAAGGAAAGTAAAATCGGAGCGTTTGATGGGTGAACCGCCTATGAGATGCAGCTCCGCACACCTTTGAGGAGCCGACTCCATTGATGGATCCTCAGAGTCTAAACGTTGGACGGGCTGATCCCATCATCTTACGGGGGACCACTAAATGTCAGAGAGCCAGTTCCCCTGTCCAGTCAGACAGGTGCTCATAACCAGGGACAGGTAAGATACTAAGTAGAGGTTAGGTATAGACTGTTGGTCAGACCAAACAGGGAATTTGAAGATGTCAACCTATGGCAATTGCGGAATGTAATGATGGGCAATTTTCGGATTATTTTAAGGCTCGAACCATCAATAAACTCGAAAGCATTAATCCAAGAGTGATCAGTGCAGTGAAGCTGTCGAGTGAATTGTGAATTGATTGTCAAAATGTTATACCAAGTCGTAGTGGATTGATCGGTGTTGGTGTTTGTTTGCATTAAAGCATCGGCATCTATGTGAAGGAGCCTTCCACCTCAAAGACAGGTGTGAGGGAAACTGTCCAGATACAGCATCCTCACACAGAGATTACAGTCGCTGTGGGTGTCAGAGACGTGATTCACCTGCTAGAGGAGTACGAGTCCTTCTGGTGGGACCGAGCGGCGTCCACAGCGATAGACTCCCTGCACCTGGCTGAATCTCAAACAACAAAGACCAACGACTTGGCCCGAGGTTTGGGAGGATTTCGATTCATTGATGGTGGAGCTGCTTGAGCCCCTCCCTCTCGCACCACAACCTCAGCAAGCCAAGAAGCTACGTGTGACCCTAGTCTACACAGGTTTGATGGTGGCTTCCCCCCCACAGATTATGCGTTAACAGCATCCTTACCTATGAACCTCACACAGAGACTTCCGTCAATGTGGAAGTGAGTGACATGATTTACTAGTCACATTACTATTACTATTACCTGTACCATTAAGCATTTTAGCTTTACTTCCACCCTGAAGCCCTTTTGCTTTCTCGCTCTGCAGGTTTCCATGAATCGTTGTGGTACCTGGACCGTAGTCGTGCCTCCTGCTGTGAGCCGACTGACACCCACTGCTACTTCGATTATTATTATTAGTCACATTACTATCCCTATTTTCATGGCTATAATTCTACTGTAATAATTGCTGCTGTTATTATATGTAGTCTTATTATATGAATCATTTATGTCATATACATTGAATGTGTTGTATCTAAGAACTGTTATGCTGCTCATTCTGTACACATGACATCTATTGCATTCTGTCCATCCTGGGAGAAGGATCCCTCCTCTGTCGTTCTCCCATAGGTTTCTTCCTTTTTTCTCCCTGTTAAAGGGGTTTTTTAGGGGAGTTGTTCCTGTGCCGATGTGAGGGAAGGACAGAGGATGTCGCATGTGCACAGATTGTAAAGCCCTCTGAGGCAAATTTGTAATTTGTGATTCTGGGCTATACAAAATAAACTGAATTGAATTGAATTGAATTGAATGATTCACCTGTTAGAAGAGTAGGAGTTCTTCTGGACGGACTCTACAACAACAGTGTCCACAGAAAAAAAAAAAAAAAAGACCACCTAATTAGATTTAGGAAAACAATAGGTTAAGAAAACAAAACCACAACTTTAAAGCCACAACGCTGTGTCGAACACAGGTCTCGTTGTTAAAAGTCCTGTGTTTGTTGGACCCTCCGAGCCACCAAGAGTGATCTGTTTGGACATCAAATACTACGTCACTTGCAGCAGCTAATGTTGCTTAGCCACGTTGATGCACCAAATTTGTGTGTCCACCAGGAACAGAGGAGGATCCAAATTGACTTTCCATTGTCAATCATTTTTTACCTAAGATACACAATTAAAACCCGACAATTTGTGTCCATAAACACAAAACCAATAGGTTGCATTTTGTGCCTTCCTTTTTTTTTGTTACGTTAATTAACCTTCAAGTACAAACCCATGAATATCCCCTTATTTAAATCTCTAAGTCCTAATAGTTGTAAAATGCAATAATAGACGAAGCTAACAGTTAGCTTACCTACCAACTGTCCAGAATGCAAAAAGGAGTTCAAATTAAAATTAACATTACTTAACTTACCCTCAATGGTGTGGTACCGGTCAAACTGCAGCTTGGAGGGCAGCCTACACACCTGTAATAACCGCTCTTGGGAAAATGAGCAAAATGAGTTAAAAGTGAGCTACATTTTTAAATTATTTCAGTTAGAAAAATGATAACCACATTTTTACATTTGGCGCCCCATACTATTCTCATGCATCAATACTTTTACTTTTTGTACACTACAAGTATATTTGGTTGGTAATGCTTCTTGATAATGCTTCTGTAATTTTACTTAGGTAACATTTTGAATTCAAGACTTTTACTCTACTGTTGTTCAGTGTTTAGATTTTTTTATCAATGTGCTGCCTTTTGTCTTGAACTGCCCCAACTTCAATCAGCGTGCTGATCATACTATACTAGCAGTACGTACTGATTTGACAAAAATGTAGCATGTTGTATGCAGTATGTAAAAGCAAAATCTACAGTATGCCCCAAAAACATCTGGATGCCGCTTCTCTAATTCCGATCTAACACATTTGTGTGACGCTTAATATGGCCGTTAAAGAACTAGTGTTAGAAAAATATGAATACATTTGCATTTATTTCAAAATTTGCTTTTATCCATCCACAGGACGTTCACAACACTTTGAAGCAATGCGTGGAACCACACCCGATTCACAGAACTTATCAAACCTCAACATTGTCATATTTCACCATTTCTAAATACATAACTTCCATTCTGTCTAAACTGCAGTATATAGTTCAACATGGAAGTACATCTGTGTACATACTGTACTTAGAATTAAAATTGAAAGCAGAGAAGTGAATGAAACCTTAGGAGTGGTTTTACAAGTTGTTATGGACATTCATTGACCTTTAGTTTTTATGTCATACTTATAATCATGGTAGAACATGCATTATTTTGCTTTGTAATTAGTTGTGTGACACATTGATTTCTTCTAGGTACATAATTTTTTTATCAAATGTAACAATGAATTTGTTCTCTTGTGTCAGAGTGCTCAACTGGCACAGTTGGAAAATAAAATAACATTCCGTTAGTTTGACATTTTAATCATTTATTAAACCAACGTCCATTACACTTCCAGAGTCTTCCCTCGGACAGAGTGTGAGTGACAGTGGACATTAAGATACAACTGAAAAACCTGGAGGGTTGACGTCGAGGTGGAGAGCAGTTTCACAGCAGCTCTCTCACACCTCTTCTTCATTGTCATTTTCTTTACATTAGACGAACAGCATCGACACCGACTACCAAATCATCATTAGTAGGAACCAAGTAGAAAAAACAATCAGAAAAATGGATTAAAAGAGCTTAATCATTTTTTCTTAGTGGATTTTTTAAAGCTAAATACTGTAACACCTATTTTCTGTAAATTCAGTTTGTTTTCCTTGTATATTCTCATATTTTAGTAAATTCAAGTTGAAGAGAGTGAAGACCCTATGTCTGCATGCTAATCTGTTGATTTGCTGGGTCTATCTACAACAATCTCATACATAAAACAAAGACACTCTCACAAACACACACCACTTGCACACTCATACACACTGTTGCAACATTTCATCTCCAAGGCTTCTCATTCACTGTGATTTTACATTGAAACAAATTCAAACATTTGGCCATATTCATACCTCATAAAGAAGTCAGTTGTCAAATGAGGGACAGGTTTGTTCTGTAGATTTTTTTTTCTTATAGGAATTTCTTTAAGAAACGATTGGCTGTCTGAACAGAAGAGCTCACCCTGAAGTTAAAAACAGCTCATAATGTGAAAACTTTTTAATATATAAAACGTACAGCTGTTTACAGCTGCAGGTGGCACAGGTTAGCCGGTTTAATGTCTCTGTTAGAGGATAGGAAGCTATCTGGAAAAAACAGTTTACTTACTTGTGTAGTTTACACATTGTATCTTGAAGGTTTGGTAAGCTAGTCACCAAGTCATCTGTGGGTCGGCTGCATTATATGTATAGTTAGGACAGTGTTCAACCTGGCAACCCAACTATGAGGACAGGACAGCTAGTTTGATTATTAGAAAATGGTGGTTGACCTCGGCAGGGAGGGGCCAGGCCAAAAGCAATCAACTGACCCTATATGAATCAGCCAAAAAAAAGAGTTGTAGCACCTTTCCTGGAAAAGAGAAACCAGGGCCCTCTTCTGGAGCCAGACCTGGGAGGGGAGCTTGCCGGCAAGCTTCTGATGGCCGGGCATTGACACATGGGGTTCAGCCGGGCACAGCCCGAAAAATCTATATGGAGCTGCCCCCATGTGGGCCCACCACTCACAGGAATAGGCATTGGGGTTTGGTGAATTGTGAGCCAGACGGCAGGCAAAAACGTGGACCTAGGTGTGCTGACCCCTGGCATCGCAATCTGTCACCTCTCTCTTGTTTGGGCCTATGCACCGAACAACAGTTGGGAGTACCCGGCCTTCTTGGAGTCTCTATGTGGCGTCCTGGAAAAGGCGCTGACTGGGAACTCTACAGTTTTGCTGGGGGACTTCAACACTCGCGTGAGCAACGATGGAGAAACCTAAACCTGTACTCAAGTGGTGCTCTGTTGTTGGAATTCTCAGCTAGTCATTGATTGTCCATAACAAACAGCATGTTCGAGCATTGGGTGGTTCATAAGTGTACTTGGTACTAGAACATCCTTGGCCAAAGATCGACCAGTGACTTTGCGGTCATATCATCAGATCTGCAGATGTATGTCTTGGACACTTGGGGGTAGAGAGGGCCAGAGCTGTAACTGAACAACACCTGGTGTTGAGTTGTATCACATTGCGGGGGAGGCTGCCCGAAAGACCTGGCAAACCCAAACATGTAGTTTGGGTGAACTGGTAACATCTGGCTGAGGCCCCTGTCTGCGAGGTCTACAACTTCCACCTCAGAAATAACTTTTTGTGAATCCCAGGTGAGGCTGGGGACATGGAATCCAAACGGGGCATGTTCAAAGCCTCCATTGTGGAAGCAGCGGTGACGGCTGCCAAGATGAGGAGGGGGCCTTTCAGGCTTGGCTGGCCCAAGGGTCTCCGCAAACAGCAGACAGGTACCGGTTGGCCAGAAGGGCTGCAGCTGTAAAAGACCCGGTATGGGAGGAATTCAAGAAGACTATGTAAAAGGACTTTTGGTTAGCCTCAAGGAAGTTCTCTCGAACTTTTCGACCACCCAGAATAGGAAAGCAGGGCTTGTCTCAGGCTGTGTTCAGCAGGAGAAGAGAACTGCGGATCCGTACTGGGTGTATTGGCGAGCAGTTGAAAGAGCACTTTGAGGAACCCGACCACTAGTTCTCCAGGTTTGCCCAGACCTTAAAAAAATCCTGTAGATCCCTCCAGACAAATCACTTCTTTTTGGAGTATGAATCAGACGTACAGTTACAGATATCGGGGTTAAAAACACTTTGTGGCACTTGCATGGATTATGGGTGGAAACCTGTGTCGGCCACAGACTGTTTGGAGATGGGTGTAGATAGCCACTTTAAGATCTCTTTCAATGTGAGGGAAATTTACACTGACAAGACTTGGGGGGGGGGAATGACAAAAAAAAACATCCTGTTACAACAACTTCCACAGCAATTTCCACTGTTACATATGGTGCCTTTTCTTCTCTTGCTTCTCTATATACTTATTTTTACAGTCTGTACAGTGTCAATGTACATGTTTTTTATGTGGAGTCAGGTGCATGTCAGAGTGAATGAGCTGCACATCACACACACACATCACAGTCTCTACACAAAGAAAAAAAAAAACCTCATCGGGCCAAAGGTTAACTGAGACTGTGTGTCATCTGGACCTTTAAGGTGGAAGTCAGTGTTTTTCAGTATGGTCCATGTGTGTGTGTCTTCATGGAGCTTTCATAATCGTCCTTTCAGTTGTGTCACAAAAAACCCCCAAAAGGAATCGAAACTGGTACAGCAAGATTCAGTCACACACCAAGACGTATGTGCCCTACCATATTGAAAACTACAGTCGATCGCACATCCACGCAATCATACACGCACACACAGTCGTGCTGTGACAAAAACACACACACACTGGAGCCTACGATACAATATCTTGAGAAGGCATTAAGGAAATCTCCTCAAATAAATATAAATAAATTAAATCATATAAAAAAAAAAAAAGAATGGGTTAAAAAACATAGAAATTCTGTTAAATACGGCGAAAATTTCAAATGAATACAATAAACAACAGTACTTGCTCGTAGACGGAGACCATATGGATGCAAAAGACGGGTACGTTTGTAAACAATGACAGACAGACAAGCGGGTAGACACATTCACAAATCATTAGTGAGCAGATAGGCCTGTTGGGGCTAAGTGGTGGTGGTGGACTTGCTCTGTGGGGTCAGGTTGGATCGGAGGATGGGCCCTGGGGGGGTATCGTAGGAGAGCTGGTACTCTCAAATCCCTCCCAGGAAGGAAGAGCATGCGTGTGTCTGAACATTATGGGTGGGGCCTTATTGGCAGTGCTGCTTTCACCCCTACACCACAGTTGCTCATTGATTCAGGAGTGCTCTGGCCGACCAGATAGCACCCAATACCGTGGATGGACATGACCAGATTTCCTCAAGATTACCCAATGCTGAAGATTACAGCCAAGGATAGGTATTCATGTGTCAGAACCGAGGCAATACTTCATTTGTTAGCACTGGCTCAGCCAGTAAGGAGAAACTAAACTTGCCTTGCATGTGTCAAGTGATCAGAAGGTGGGACACCAAAATCCACCTGTGCCGTAGTTACCCTCTTCAGTGCTGCATGCTAGGTAACAAGAGCTGTTACTATTCTGCGCAATTTTTAACACTCAGTGTACTGCAATTGCACTCCCATGAACCATACATAGACTGTATATTAGAAGTGGACGTAGTCATCCTGACGTCACCCATGGGTTTGTGGACTGTCGTTTTGAAGCCTCGAGTTCGGTGATTTCGCAACCAATGGACGGCTGTGACCATGTTTGGAATTTGGAGGAGTGACGCGCTGATGATACTTCTGGAGTTCTTTTTGCCAAGTGGGTGATATGGACTCAAAATTAGTAGGGACTCGTGAGCTTTTCACACTTTCTGCTCGTACTTATGGTCTACATGATAAGAAGTTTAAGCAGTGTGTCTGCTGACACGTAAGGTATCTGTACTGGACGAGCTAACACTCAACGTTGTGTTCAAGCAGTGAGACTGCTGAACGTCAGTATTGCCGAGATTACAGCATAGTGTATAGCTGTGTCCGAATTCTTAATTTGGTTCTATGCACTAATCTTATGGAGAGTACAACATGCAGTATTAGTAGTATGTAAACGTAGTATGGGAAAAGTTAGTATGAAACCTTTACAGATCTATGGACAGGGTTTGTCAAGGTTGTACTTTTGAAAACCGTTTTAATACGACATAGAATGCAACATAATACCTGTTTTACTGTCATATTAGACAGTATAATGGAAAACCACTAGGGGGCCGATGTGTGTAGAATTATGAATTATTATATTTTTGTCACTATCTCCAGGAAATACTTAATAATAATAAAGAACATAAAGAAAAGTGTCAGGAATTGAACGGCTTGTATTAACCAATTCTAAATTTCATGCTCAAAGTGACACTTTCTCTAGTCTATTCTGGTAAATTTGAACACTGTCTATGCTAACATGTCTACAAACCCGACATAGAGAAAGTGTTAGAGCCTTGAAGTCAAAACACAACTAAGGGTGATTTAGTGTCCACGCTCTGATGGCTAAGTGGCCAACAGAGCTATTTCACCGTACCGCTGTCTTCGTTTACAGCTAAACTTTAGTTTTAAGTCTGGATGCTGGCAGGCAACATTCTGTTCCATTGAGACGGCCAAACATTTGCCATCTTGAGGCAGGATCCCATCTACTTTGTTGTGGCAGTGTTAAACATGGACACAGCTTCACCTTTACACCTTGTGTCTGACGTACAGACCGAGTGGTGCAGTTAGGCTTTACATCTTGTGGAAATCTGGTGCTGAACCTACTGAATGCATTGCTTGGCTATTGTACATGTGAGATACTTTTAACACCTGTGGCAGAACCTGTGTGTAATAAATGTTTGAATGAATGCATCATATCTCACTGATGTTTCTTGCTTCGTGTTAGATGGTGTGTTACACTGCAGAAGGTGGAATCCTGGGGGCAAGACTTTCAATGTAGGTATGTGCATGAGCTGATATGTGCGTGTCAATTTCTCTGTGTCAGTGTATGTGTGTTAAAGCAGGGGAAAACCAAGAGCACAAGCAGTTCATATAAGACAAAGAAGTTTAAAATGAACCTTCAGGTCCGGAACTCTGAGTGTGCCAGTGACAACGAACACGTATCCAGTGAAATGATGAGATCCCTGCTAATTCCTTCATTCTGTACGTGTACACTGTATTAATGTATGTGAAGGCACACACAGTACTGTAAGCATATGAAAAACCTTGGAACTCCAATACTGGTGTATGTAAATGTCAATTAAAGGACTACATCTACAGAAATAGAAAAAAAAGCAGCTGGTTCAACTCAAACTGTACTGTGTTGAAACTCCAAACAAGGCAGTTTTGTTAGTTCCAGAAAAGTAAACATGTCGGAGAGGCAAGGTGGTCACCCAGCAGCAACAATGTGTGTGTATACGGATTCCTGTGCTGGGTGAGTGTGTGTGGGCCTGTCATGGAGGGGGTTAAAGGGAGCGTTGGGGAGGCTAAATTATGGATTGTGTGTGTTTGTGTGGTGGGGGGGCTATAGGATTCCGTCCATGAAGCTGGTGTCCAGCCGCTGGATGAGCACCCGGATGAAGGACATCTCCTTGCGGGTGTTCTCGAAGATCACCCTGGGGTCGTCGGACTGGCAGCGCAGACAGTTGGGGGCCATGACCATGGCCAGGTTGTTCACATCCATCTTGGTGATGGTCACATTGGCGGGCTGGGCAAACACCTGAACACACACAACACAAAGCAGAGAGGGTCGCCTCAAGTCAGATTCAAGACATTTCATAGAGCTTTGTTTTATTTAAAGTTTTCTGGGGTAATGTTTAAGTTACTACTTTAGCCATTTTTATTGTATAGCTATATGTGCATATTTGTTCGGCACAGTGTTGACTAGCATAAGTTTTGCAAATGACGTCATACCAGCACTGAAAAAAAACAAACAAACAAACATGATTTTGCATACAATAGCAGCTAACAAAACTACCAGTACACACACTGCCGAGAATATCGCCACCACTCAACCGCTGCTACGCAGGCAGACAGCTTGGTGAGTTTATTTTCTATGGGACCAAAGACTTTAAGCTGATTGTCTGCATACGCCGCTGCTTGTTTTTAAGTTTGAAAGATGTGTGTTTTACGGCACCTTACAGCCCATTGGTGTCTAAATGTAGAGGGTAAGCAAATTGTGAGAATTCATTCAATCACACAATACAGCAGTGGTCATTGTAGACACACCAGGCAGTGATCTGCACTGTACTGAGTGCACCTTTCTAGTTCTCTTGAAGAACACTTAGATGATGCTACTGGTGGCAACATCCACAACTGAAGCCACTGTTTAGGGGGTTGTTTCACCCAAATTGCAAAAAAACAACAAACAAACATATTTCTCACTATCTTCTGTATGCATAGATACATTTTATGGCTACTTTTTGTGCAGACAGGTTGGTCTTTATTTTTCTGAATGGAACTCAGCATTTTCTGCTGACAGAATTGAATCATTACATGTTTTAAAAATCCACAACGATGTTTCTTTATAGATTCAGTGTTCTCGTGCCTCTGGATAAAAGATAAGATAAGATAAGATAAGATAATCCTTTATTAGTCCCGCAGCGGGGAAATTTTAGTAGAAGAAGACAAGCTAAAAATAAAAAATAAAAATAAAATAAAACAGATTATAAATAAGCAATAAAAAAAACAGGAAAAAACAACAATTGAAATATTTATTTACAATGGAAAAAACAATTGAATCATTACATGTTTTAAAAATCCACAACGATGTTTCTTTATAGATTCAGTGTTCTCGTGCCACAGTAACAACAGTTTGAATAGGAGATATTTCTACTTTTGTAGAAAGTAGTTACTGCTGTTGACAAACTAAATTCCATTCACTTCTGTGGAAGTGAAGGCAAAAGGTTAAACCAAAACTGACACCACATGAGGGAAGTGAGAAAATTGTGTTTTCACAATTAGGCTCAACCCACTTGACACATGAAGGAAACATGATTTCTAATTTAGTCTCAGATGAGAAGTGAAAGGATTCTTTTTTTTTTCATTTCTGGTTGTCTCTTTTGTGTGGGGTGGGGTGTCCAGTTATCGAACTGTTTCAGTAAAGGTATGTTTGGGGGGCGTGTTTGTTTGATTGACAGGAGTCCTGTTCCACCTCAGCTCCAGTGTTCTCCCTTTTAGTAATCTTATGAAAAGTAAGTATGTGTCAAAAGTCTTTACTTAAGGTGATATTAATATTGTTACGATGTCACTAACACAATATCTTAGTAAGTAATGTTTTTAGTGCAAGGCTGTGTCTTTGCTGTAGGATTACATTTAGTATAAGTTGTGGTAAACTCTGTGTGTGTGTGTGTGTGTTACCTGTAGGAAGCGGATGAGGTAGCAGAGCACCAGTTTGTTGATGTGCGGCAGGCCCAGCACCACGTTGACAGCTGCCTCCGGGTTGTCATAGTGACTGATGCACTCCTCGTAGAACTCATGGGGGATCAGCGGCTCCTCCAGCTCCCTGTACCAGAGCTTCAGCAGAGACGCTGGGGACACGAGGACACACAGGGCAGCATGAGAGCATGTTAAAAACACTTAACTCTGCTCCACCAGTGTGACACTACACATGCACCGTGTTGTTTGGGCTTCAGAGAGTTGGTGTGAGGACATAGTGAGGGGATCTGCTCAAGTTATTCACCTCATGTCCATGACAGCAACTTTCCTGTACGTGACAGCAGTGTGGAACCAGAACCAGGTCCACAGAAGACCAGCATTGATCTCAGTGTTTTAATGTGTGTTCAGAATCACTCTCCATCAGTGTGTGTGTGTATGTGTGTGTGTGTGTTTACCTGGGATGTGTGGGTCTTCCAGCCCTGTGGGGATTTTCCATTGATCCACTTGCAGCTTGAGGGCATTGACTTCATCTATGTCCCCCGGTACCCTGGAGGTCAAAGGTCACAAGCTTGTTACACTTCCGGTCTCCTCTCTATTTATTTATACCTCTGATCTCAATAGTTGGAATCGACTCAACTGTAAACACTGATATCTGATTTGCATTTAAAGATCAACCTAGTCTTCTATTTTCTGTTCTACTCACAGTCTCTTCTCCACTCACCTGAAGATGCCTTCCATCTGGTCTCCGTTGAGACCCAGAACCTCTTCGGAGAGGCGGGTCTGCACCCAGGGCAGCTGGTTGTCAGGGTAGCGCTCCTTCTGGAGTGCCATCACCTCATCCAGGGAGGAGCCAAACATGGATGGACTGAAGATGGCGTTCCTGGCATGCTTGATCTCCTCCGCACAGGGCTTCTGCAGACCCTGAAGAAAGAGAGAGAGAGATGTTCATGTTAATGCAGCGGGGCGGGTGAAGGGCAGCGTGGGTACTTGAAGGATGTGGGTCAGAAAGCTGCCGGAGGAGAGGACAGTCAGATATTTAGATGTCCGTGCGAAACGTTCATCCATCCACAGGACTCACTGTGCTGTTAGAGGTGAGCAGGTTAACAGGAGTCAAACACTGTGGAGTCCTAAAAGCGACAAACGATCTCCGTCAGCGGCCTGCTGACATTCTGGCACTAACATGTACACGCTCCACAGGCTGTGAGCCAAGCTGCTGCCTGCTGAAGACACTGTGAATGCACCTCGGCTGCATTTTAGGTTTTTGGTTTTAATCAGGTGAAAATATGGCTTTTTAAAGGCCTCACCACGATAAATCAAATCATTACATTTCTAGACATAAAAGCTTTCATTCTGGACAGATCAAGTCCTCACACACTAGCCGGAGCTCTAGTTCAAAGTCATGTGATTACGATGCCATCTTCTGGTGTACTGGAGTATCACAACACCTAAAAAAAGAAAAGAAATGTCTGCCTTCTCTGCAATATCATGCAATATCAAAAAACTAAACGGGAATGTCTCTTTCCAGAAATTTTGATCCTGTTACTCAAGATCATCCACAGACCGGGATGTGAAAAGTTCCATGTGGAAACAATTTTCTTTCTGCCACAGTTCCTACATGAAACTCCAACAATGTTTGTTGGTGATGTTGGAAAGAAAAAAGATAAATGTATATGAAGATGCTGCTCACTTGACCAAAAATATGGTAGCAAAGAACCAATATAATAATTTCTCACTACCTAGAGAACCGTAGCTATTTAACAAAGATAGCCTAACTTCTTACCCTTTACATTCAATAGCAGGCAAAAACACATTTGTCTACGGTGCATCAGTACAGTGGAAATATCTGCCTACGGATCACAGAGCTGAGTATAAAGTGGCCTCATAGATAAGATTACAAAGTATCATGTAGCATATTCAATTTAATATTTAACTTTTTATGACCGAGAAACCCAGAGCTTGCTGTTTATATGCTTATATACCCTTGTCTTGTTGCGTGTTGTTTTATCTTGTGGTGAGTTCAGTGTTATCCTGGAGGACCACGATGGAAACAAGCCTTCTGACTTTATCATGTTTTCATCCTCTGTGATTGTTAGTGTATGTAATAACTGCAGTGCAGTGTTAAATGTGTGTTTTTAATCTTCAAATAACATCAATCAAGCAACACACACACACACACACACACACACACACACACACACACACACACACACACACACACACACACACACACACACACACACACACACACACACACACACACACACACAGAGAGAAAAATACACGGTATATACAGGTGGGACTCTCTTCAATTAGCAGCTACTTGAAAAGCCCCAATTTGCATAATGACACCATGTCCTTGTATTTCATGTCCAGCTACAAAAGCAATCTTTACAAAGGTCGCTAATGAGTTGTAGACCATGAGACACAGCTCGTGTTTTTTAAGAGAGAGCTGGAACAAGATCAGGGTTGTGATTTTAAACAATATAGACAGTTTACCTGAGTAGTAAATAATATTCCGTTATCATCCTCGCTGCATGCCGGAGACGAGGGGCAGTCTAACTAATCACGCTTCTGTGTACATACATTATATTACCGCTTCCTGTCAGTATTAAATGTAAAGCTGCATGTCGGGACAAAGTGTCACAACCCCAAAAACTACAGGATCATGGACATGTGAGCACATTTTCCTTCTTTCAGTCTGGTTCAAACTAGCCCCCAACCAGAAAATAACTGATACTACTAACACGTAATGTGTGTGTATCAAAGCCTTATAGATGTTGTTCCTCTGTGCCATAGAGCTTGATTTTAAACACATCAGTGAGCCTCACTGTGTCACTGAGAGACATGTTCCTTCATCACCATGAACACACACTGTAGTTTATTTTGACTCCATTCCATACACACCGTCTTGCTGCCACAAATGCTCACTAGAGCACCAAATGTAGATTAATCCGCTGCTGAACAAATAGTGCCCAACAAATGCACTATTTCCTCCTGTTTGAGTAACATTTGATAAAAAAAAAAAAAAAAAAAAAGCAAACAGCTCTTTAAGGAATGTACTGTGTCTTTAAGAAAAATAAACAATATATTCCTGAGCTGTTTTTTAAAGATTTATATTTTCATAGAGAACCAGTGGTCCTAAAACCACAGACAGGGTCAGAAAGTATTCAGACACGGATTAAACGTTGATTGGTTGGTTTTGCTCTTTTCATTGGATTAATTGACTATAAGAAAATATAGAATAACTCCAGACTCATGCTTTAATGAAAATGAGTTGCTGCCGCTTACCTTCTTGGCACCAGTCAGAGCAGCTTTTGTCAGTTTCCTGTAGCAGTATTTAGCATAGCTGCTAATGGCCACTCCTGAAGAAAACAGAGAAAACAAGACACATTTACACCATAAAAAGATTTCCTGTTTTGTCATTTTTTGCATGCCTGTACACTAGTTCAACAGAAACAATTTCCTTCAGTGCAAGAAGTTGGAATTTGGTAATAAGCACAGGGTCAGAGGTGAAGCTGCCTGCAGAGAAGAGCCTGTGAGTCATGTTTAGATATTTTGCTCTCATTTTAAATCTTTAAAGCAATGATGTAAAGAATGAAGCTGATGTTGTCAATACTTCAATATTTCAACCATCATTTTTTTTTTTTTTAATCTTTTTGTTTCTGATCTGTCTACAATCAGCATGATGAAGCTCACAGTTGGGGTTAGACCGTGTTAACCGCACAGTAACAACCGCTCCTGAGTTCATTAAGCTCATCACCTTTATTTTTTATTTGAAACAAGCTACTCACAGGACAAAGATAAGCTAAAAAGCATGTGTCTTACATTAGCACTGTGGGAGAGGTCTACAGTAGTCAGTTGTTCACTCTGTTCCCCTGTAGGGGGCAGCAGAGCACCAGAGCCAGAGCACAAACAGGAAGACCTCAGAAATGCACTGTGCAGTAGATGATTTAAGACTAGAAATGCTGACGTGTCTCACTGCATCTCCTGCTCACTGACAATGGTTATAGGATGTTATTTAGTCACTGACATGAAGCATGCTGGCCTTCATCTCAATACAGAGCTTTCTATGGGAACTGATATTCTACAAGGGATTTGTTGGATTGCATATGTGTATCAGTTACCTTCTTGTCTGATATTTCATCCTGGAGTTCCCAACAGACCTCAGTGCAGCTTAAATCAATTCCCCCCCATTTTCAAAAGGCAGAATCCGTGTTACTGCAATGATGAGCTTGTGGCGTGGCAATTGTGATGCAGGAGAATTGACAGTATTCAGCTGTTCTGGTGAAGCTGTATCTTTGGTTGAAAAGAGACCCATTGAGATGAAGGGACACTGAGAATTGTCATTGAAAGAAATGATAATCTCTAGCTGTGAACAAGCAGCAACTTTAGTCACATAAGGAGGGGTCCAAATAGAGCAGCTGAAAATGCCGAATCTGTCCACACATCTTCCGCAAACCAATAAAAGGCCCACCAGCGTAATCTTTACTGGAACACACTGTACAAGACACCTACTGAAATCCTATCTGATCTGTTTAGTCACCTACAGAGTCACGGCCTGATTCATTATTAAGAACATTTGTACCATGAAAGAAGAATTGAAGAAGAAGCCGACCTCCAGAACACGTACTAAATTCACCTCGTTGTGTCAACTGATCGTTCCAAAGGCAAGAATGAACTTTGAACTTTAGCCAACATGGACGAGAAGTCCTTGTGTTCAGAAATTTGAGTATCTACACTTATTCTTCATCAACAGCCAGACAAACTCTGTCTGTTGATGAAGAGCATGTGATATGAGTTGATATTGTTGACTTTAAAGGTTCTCATTTTCCAAGTCAAATATGTTTTGAGAGAATGAATTTAATTATGTTTACTTTTAATCAACATAAAGAAGGCCACTCAAAGCACTTGCTAAAAGTTTGGGAAAGATGGTGGTTTACATTTACTACATTACCCATTATTTAATCAGTTTATTCATGTTGCAATTGCTGTACACCTGTCTACCCCAAATAATTATATTTGTAATAAATATTTTATGTATATTTTGTCCCTTTATTTTAACATTTGCACTATTGTATGTCTTAGATTGTAGATTGTTTTTACTTGTGATTTTCTTTTTAAACATATTTAATGAGCTCTGTTGGAGGGACTCTAAGGCTTTTATTGGCAATGACAATAAGCTTCTCTGTAATTGTTTTGCCCATGACAATAAAGTAACTTATTGTCTAGCTGTTGGCAAATTTGACTGTTTTGTTCACTCTCATAGCTCGAATAGTGTCGTTTTCAGCTGCAGCGGGTTTCAGTAAAAAGCTCTCATAAAGCCACTGTTCTCAACCTGCTCAGCAGCAAACAGACACAGTTTGCTGCATTTAGCAGCGAAAAAGAGACCAATATTTCTCTAAGAGACCACAATCAGAGCAATAAGGAGAGTAAACATTGTAAACATTGGACTCCAAATGAAGTAAAGGCCCCTAAAGTGGCCTACAAAACTCTGTTATTGCAGGTTTTAATACTAAATTAGTGACAGTGACAGCACCTGACGCAATGTGTTTATATTATATAATAAATAACCATTACATAAATTTATTTAACCAAAACCACCATTATTTCCCCAACCTCAATCAAAGTTAAGCAGTTTAAACTAACTTGTGTCACAGTCCTGAGCTTTGTACGCTGACCCTCCCTCCACATTTCTGTGCGGTATGATCAAGGCAGCATTAGATTTTCTCCAAAAGTTTGACACATTAATGACTAAATTGCTGGTCAATTGGAGGGGTTTTGGTTTGGAGCCACAAAGGCATCGGACAGACAGACAGTTGCACTGATATCACCGCCCCCATCCAACACTTTGAAAACATGTGTGTTGCTCCCTCACCCTTGGTGTCGTTGAGGGGGTCCATGTGTCGGCAGATGTAGCCCTCCAGGTAGGTGTGGAAGCGGGGCGTGGGGGGGAAGAAGGCCAGGCAGATGGCCATCAGCTCCCAGCCTCGCTCCAGGCTGTCGTACCGGAAGTTCTCCGTGGTCTGGCGACACAGCTGGATGTAGAGCTCATCGCGCAGACCCTGGTGGCTCCAGCCGCGCACCACCACCTGAAGGGCACAGAGACGGGTTAAAGGGCTGATGATTCAACTTTGTGGTAATTTTGGAGGCTGTGGTTTGTGCTGCATTGTGTTATACTGAGAGGTGATTCTAATATTGAGTTGGTGGAGACCAAACCAGAGCTAAAAGACAGAAAACATTGTACTTACATGTATCAGGGGGGGACAAACATAACTATAAATTAATGAGAATGTTGCTCTGTGCTGGATGGGTCAATAGGCAACTGTTTGCTAAAACGACAATAAATAATATCAAGTGATAATATGTTAATGTTGTGTTCTGCAGCACAAAGCGGCCACAAAACTAATTTAATGCAAGCTTGCTTATGTCTCTATCTATATGCATCAACATCTGCTGCAGCCATAGGCCTCTCAAACACCACAGCTACAATATGTCATCTCAATATTCATGATGGGTTTTGCGTCGACCACTAATGGACGCTGGTCTACATGTGCACATTTTCAAAAGGTCACAATTCCCAACCTAATATCTATTTTAGATCACTAAGAAAATATCTCTTTTAACTGTATTCATACCAGTTTCTTGCCAAAATCAAAATTTAACGAGACTACATTTGAACACATCATGATCGCATTAGAATTTTGCATTGCCCAATACTCTTTTCGACTGAATGGAGCTTGAACGCATCAAAATGTAACTCAATGGAACCTCCGATGACAGCTGTTATCTCCATTATTAAGCAAAGCAGGACTGTGCTCTCCACCGGCTGCTAACAGCTAAGGTTAACTAGCTCTACTCCCGACGATTTCAACTGGGATATGGTGTTTTGATAGGCTGCATCAGAGGCATTTCTGATACTGGTATTTGTTTTGGAACACTAGTTTTATAAATGAGGCCCCGGGTGTTGTGAAAGCTTCCTCTCAAAGTCACACTGTGAACAAGGACACACAGCTTGTGAAGCCTCCTGCACACTTCAGCAGTACTGCAGAGAGGATAGTATAATGATCTTGGTTCAGTTTCTCTTCAGCAGACACTGCAGAACACGTGTGTGAATCCCATACCAGTTATTTCCCAATGAAGAATGAAGCTAGCATCTAGACTAGAGTCCTAACGCAGCTATGGCTGAAGATGAAATGTTCAGACCAAGGACATTAGTGCAAAGTCAAACCACTACAAAGAGACACCAAGGTGAGAAATGTGAGTTAGTGAGATGATTGAGTGGGAAACCAGAGCAGTGGTTCAGGCTTTTTCCACAGACCTCCAGAGCCACGGCGAGGGAGTCGACCTTGGCGCGGCGGTCTCCCATGAAGGTCTGAATGAGTTTAAAGATGTCCACTGCCTCCCTCTTCACGGTGCGGTCGGAGGTCACAATCATGGGCTTCTTGATGGGCTCACTGCTCCAGGCCAGCATGTTGGCGATGGACACCTTTCGCCTGAACAGACCCTGAGAAAACAACCCAGTTATGGAGCAGTACAGAGGGTTAGAGGAGTGGCAGAGACACGGTAAAGAGGTTAATGCTAATAAATCAAATCCATCGGGTGAACTGCTCCTTTAACCCTGAGAAGTAGAAGGCTATATTATGTGGAATGCTTTGAAAGTGATGCAGGAAGTGGCTTTATGCATCTTGGGCAGATTGACAGATTGAAGTCTGTCTTGTGATGTGGTTTGAGACACATTCTAGCCAGATGTTAAAAAGGTATTTATTATGCACCCTTATTTCCAATAAGCATTCATGACCTTTACTCCCCCCTAAGCGTCACTACATCAGTAACTAAGCAGTCCACTCACTGTCTGATTCCCTTATAGACCCTTTTATACAGAAGACATTTTGACTTGCCAAAGCAGGAAAGGCACAGGGGGAATTAGTAACATTAATGACGGCTGTATTCCATTTAGGTGAGCGTACTGACATGGCTCGCTAGGACACTTAAAGGAACGGAGTAATCGTATATGTGATTATTTATGCTTTGACAATTCAAAAATATCATCTGTGAAAAGGGTCTATGATTGTCTGTCTCCTCTGTCCTCGTGGTGACGACAGCTACAGTCACAATAGAGTGACACTGAAATTAGCTGCTGGCTAAATAAAGCTACAAGGAAAAAACGCTCTCGCCATTTTTTACACTTACTATCAAATACAAGAGGAACTGAGCTGATGTGGTGTTTATCTGATCCCCGATCAGTTCGACAACTGAATGATCTGTTTTGACGTGGTTTGAACCGTGAAGATAAAACTCTCAAGAATACACATCTTCAATGGGTCTGTCATAGCTTATGGATAAGCTAACCCTAGCTAAACTGTTATTGTTGGAACTACACTGCTGATGGCGTTTTTGTCAGTTAGCAGTCAGTAACAATTCAGGTGCATTACCACCTCCTTCTGGAGGCAGATTTGTTGTCTGGTCATCACATGTATGTATGTTATGTAAGTGCAAACAGTGTCTTCAATCCTATCTTGATTTTATGGGGCCAAACATTAAAATAACAGACCATAGAAGCTGTCAGATGATGTACACCACTTGTATGTGTTCTATACTGTTGACCCTAAAAAAAGACAAAAAACTATTCAATGTTAGTTAAATTGGTTGAAATTAAAAAACGTGGTTCTGTATGAATTTCGATTTGGATGGGCAGAATGTTAATTCGAACCCCGAAAGACCAGATCAGCTTCTGTATTTTGACAAAAAGACTTGACTTCACGTTTCTATGGCTTTCCACCAGAAATAACATGGACCTTGTGTTTAGAGGTTTTTATCAAGCTACTGTTTCCTTCAGACCCAACTCATGTATTATGTCTTGAGCAGCTAAACCTGATTAGTGATCAGCTGATAACTGAACCAACCAGTGTAACCCAGAGAGACCTCAACAGTAATGCTTTAATCTGTCCAGTATGTGACATATGAGCCGAAATGTTAAGCAAGTACACTTACACTGATGAGAATAAACTATTTCAAGATATAAGACATCATTTTGGGTACAATTTTGAAAATAGTTAAAGCCGGAAATACCAACAAAAGCCCACCACAAGTCTGACACACATCATCTTGACTACCTGCGTGTGTTTGTTGAAGTGCTTGGACGCCCAGTTCTCGATGTCCGTCTCCGAGGAGGGCTTTCTCAGGGTGAATTCTGGGAAAATGCCGCAGCTGGCGCTCGGCATCATGTTCCTGGCATTTCGGCTGGCCTCAAACTGGGCGCAGGCTCCGAGGTCCTCCGACTGACGGGTGAGGAAACGGAGGAGAGAGGAGGAAACAGAAAATGTCATTCATCTCTGCTGCTGCACAACATTTAGAGCGGCTTGAGAGCTGAAGGTTTCTGTAGCGCTCAGAGGGAGCTGACTGGGATTAATACTGACGTGTTAATACGTCAATATGCACAAGGTTATTGCAGCGTAACAAAGAGTCCTTTTATTCCTCAGCGCACTGATTGAAACAACAATCAAAAGTAACGGCCGTGGATCAACAACAAAGTTACCTAAGAGAAGTCATACAAAGGCAGCCGTGAACATCACCGCTACAAGAGCCCATTCATACTGTATGGAAGAGAATACATTACATTACAGTCATTTAGCAGATGCTTTTATCCAAAGCGACTTACAATCAGTAGTATATTACATATCATTTACCCATTCACACACTGATGACAGGCTACCATGCAAGGTGCCACCATCAGACTCTAACTAACATTCATGCAACATCCAGTCCACACCGATGGCAAGCCTTCGGGAGCAACTTGGGGTTAAGTGTCTTGCCCAAGGACACATCGACTGCCGAAGCCGGGTATTGAACCACCAACCCTCTAATTGGAGAACTACCTTGCTCTCCACTACGCCACAGCCGCCCCTAGTAGGAAGTACTATATGTAGTATAATGTTGCCATGGATACATGTTTAGGAGGATGCACTGCGTTGTATTTTGGTGAAACTGTACACGTACACAAGTTTTTCTACAAGATAAATTCAACCCTATTTAGACTTCATAACAATATGATCATTAGATTGCGACATAGTTAGTGTACAGATGAAAATGTTTTCCTGATAGAGCGTTGTGTTTATTCAACTATTCTGAGTACATACAGTGGACACTTTGGCCCCTAAAGGCCTTTATGAGGAGTGTAGTCACATCACTATCTGTTGGTGTGGTTGCAGAGTGAAAAAACGTGGTAACGCTGTTCTCCTAGCTTAGTTTCAGGTGATCATACACCAATGAAAACTTAAATATGAATATTATATTCCATTACAGCTAATAGATCCCCAAAAAGATTTACCTTTAATACTCATGTGTGTCATGTCTCTTAAAGTATTATTGCCGTTTGTTTTTGTATATTTTGTTGTTATAATTTTCTTATTTGATTTTTCTTTTTCCCAATAATAATGCATGATAATAATAAATACAAATACAAACTATTGAGGGTACATCATGATTTATAATGATGATTTTTAATTTCCTCTGTATATTGTGGTTTCTTCATGTACCTTTTGTATATAAATGTCCTTGATTTTTACATTTATTTTCATGATTATTGTATTTTTTTTACTAAGTATTGACTAAATTTGCAACAGTCGTGGTGTACCATGTTTTGGCTATTCAGGCGGAGGGGACAAGTTGTGAGTATATATACTGGTATTTACCTTTGTATACCATAATCTTCTTTATGTACCTTTTTTCTATAGGTAGTCTTTATGTTTTTCAGTGTATATGCTTAATTCATAATGTATTTACCTATCATTTGATGTTGACTACTTGCGACAGCTGTGGCATGTCTAATGTGCTTGTATATGCAATGTGGGAATTTAAGATGGCGTCTCTTTGTAGTCTGACAAAGGGAATAAAAATCCTTCTAACGGGAGCTACTTTTGAGTTTCAAATCGTGTTTATTCATAACAATAATAATGTTTGGATGGTCTACCTGCCTGTACTCTTGTTGGTTTCTCAGGATTTTCTCAAAAGTACCAAGCTCCTGTAATGGTGGCTGCAATTTTACATGACTAATATTCTGGTACCAATCCGTTTTTCTCTGTTGTTGAATAAAACTCTTCTTTGTTCTCTTCCTTCAAAGGTGGATTCTGCTCAGCAGATTCCTCGCTTCACACCCTCATCACTAACCTCGAAACGTTGCATTGCTGAATTTAAAAAGAAAGGCAAAGCAAGAGAAATAAAATGGTGGGAGTAGACAGACACAGAGAGGAGCGACAGCCGATTTTCCTCTTGGCTAAGTGCTTCCCAGCCCTCTTATGTCCTCGGGGGCCTCTGAGGACTCACATAAAAGCACATGTCATCATAGCAACCGGTGCTTATGTGTTCATTTCATGTCTGTCTCTTCACATCACACTTAAACAACTTCCAACATCCGTCTGTTTCTACATAAACACAGATTGGTTGTGTCTTAGGCGAATTCACAGTACTCTCAGACTGGAAGTCATCATCACACCACACATTTCTGGAACACAGTGACACATTGGCGGAATCAATCAGCGCTATGACTTACAATTTAACATGAACTGCTTCTTCAGAGTCAACCCCTTCAAATCTGATGAAGACATATTCCAGTGTTCATTGTGCCTTCTGATTTTCCTGCATTATATTACCTACTCATTAGCTTGCTAAATAGTTAGCCCCGGTGGCTTCTAGACAGCGGCAAAAGCTGCCATGTTGCCATAGCATATTAGCTACCACTTAACCACTAAAACGACAAGCATATCCTGTATCTGATTTCCCAGGTTAGATCAAGGAGGTCAGGAGCAGGCAGCAACCTCCAGTTTTGCTGAGTGAAGCCAATGCCGAAGTGTCTTAAAACTTGCATTCTCTCTACTGACCTGCAGGGGGCGACTCCTCCAGTTGCAAAATAAGTCTGATTGTATAGAAGTCTATGAGAGAACGACCCTACGTGTCTCTAGATTTATTACTGCAGTAAACATTGTCAACATGAGTTTATGGTCTCAATCTCTAGTTGCATGATGTTCATTTAGTAAATTATGTTCTGATTTAAAGTAAAATAGTCCATAAAAGCAGGGACACCTTGTGATTGAAAGGTCTCTACTCGAGCCGTATACGGCGTCTATCCTCGGCCGTCAAATATGTTCTCTTCCGTTCACTGGTTGCAAAAAAACCAAGATGGCGCCCAAATCCCCAAACTCAAGGCTTCAAAACGGCATACCACAAACCAATGGGTTACGTCACAATGACCACGTCCAGTTCTTATATAGTCTATGGTCACAAGTGTAATTTGAAGGCAGCATTACTATATTCATAGAAATAGATAGGGAGTAGAAAGGACATTCCCATTCAAATCAACGTAGCAGGATGGTCAGAACGGTGGCTATTTTTACGTGTACCATTGCCATTGGGACCATTGTAGCGGGCTAACTTCCGGGTCAACTTACCGACGTATGGCAAGTGGTGGACTCACTGAGGTGAGGTTTTGCAATAATGAGTGCCAACTTTGATCGGCTTGTTTTCCATATGCATTGTAGCATATAAAGCATTGTGGTATTAGCAAGCTAGCAAGCTAACTAGCAGACAGCTGGCTAGTTGACTAGCTTGCTAATTCCACCATGCTTTAATGCTACACTGGTTACAGAAAATGAGCTGGTGCTCAGTGGTAGTGCTGGGTCTAGCTGTCCCTCTGCTCACTTCCCGTTGCCCCGGAAAAGGACATGCTACCTAGCTAACTAGCCAGTCGTCAGTCTCTCTTTGTAGCGAGATGTGACAACACTTTATGGCTCCCCTGGTAACGTCTGCAGTCACCATACCAACTAAAAACAATTGCCATTCTCTTTTGTACCAGACAAATGGAAAACAGTTCAGTATCCGTTCCACTCCTATTCTATTTCTGACTGTCAGATGAGCTTCAGTCAGTAGACTTATTTTGCCCGGTTGCCATGGGAATATTGATGTTCAGATTTCCATTTTCACTGAGCACTTAAAGTCTGAGCATCTACATTTCCTCTTGCTGATAGAGCTCGTGTGATATAAAGCGATCGTGAGGCATTTCCGGTGCTGGATGTATTATGTCATGATGTGTATACACTGTCCAGGGACGATCTGCATAAAATAACATTTTCTTTGTTCACTGGATGACTGTGTATCATTAGAACATTGTTAAAACAGGTGCAACATCATTTGCGCATCCTTTGTTTTACTGTTTTAGGTGTGCATATATATGTGTGTGTGTGTTCCCTGAGCATAGTGCAACTGTGGGTGCAGTGAATGTGTCTCACTGGACCAGGCGGCAGTGTGACTGTTACATAAGCCAATCTAAGAGTCAGCAGCATTACATGAAACATCCATGACTTTCCACCAAGGTGGGGACGTAACACGGGACAATATCAGACCTGACTGGGTGTGTTTCAGTGTTTCGGTGTGAGCTATGACTGTAGACCCAGGTAAGGCTTCAGTGCTGTGGCTATATAGCAAATCAACTGCTCTCATTTATAATTCAGATTATACTGTAACCATAACAGCTATTCAGGAAAAAATCATCAGGGGACTTCCCACCTGGCTCAATACCCACATGTCTTCAAGAATTTACATCTGACCTACACTATGTTAATCAATAACATACTGGATCTCCAAAAATCCTTTACTTTTCATAAGAAAGTCACGTTGCTAACCTGAGACAACAACTAAATAGCCAGAGAGCTGAGATCACTTCATAATGAGTATTGATATCCTAAAATGATAACTTCATCAAAAGTTGGGTCTTATTCTGGTAGTATTTTTATGTGATTTTATGTGATTTTACTCATTAAAGAAATTGCTGGGATCTGGGAACGTGGTGACATCACCACAACAAATTTAAGGCAAGTAACCACGACCAGAGAAAGTAATAACAGTTGTAATATTGCGATACTCCTTAATGTGGACACAGAGTCCCAGCATGCAGCAGTACCTGTGAGGGGTGGAGGTAAGGCTCGGGGGAGGCCAGATTGGTCTGGACGGACAGGCTTTTCTCCAGCAGGGCCTGGGGGAAGCCCAGCCGATCGAAGGTGCTGCGTTTCCAGTGGTGGCCGTCGCTGTGCGCCAGTGCCTCGTCCTCGCTGAACGCCCTCACCACCGGTCCCGGCAACGGCAGAGGCAGCGCCCCGTCACTCTCATAGCCATCTTTGGAGCCGCCGCCCTGGGCCGCCATCCCGCCGCCCTGCCCCGAGTCCCAACTGCTCCTCTGTTTCATCACCTGCTGGGCCTCCCAGGCCAGCCTCGCCTGGGCCAGCATCGCCTCGGACGCTGTGCCCACCAGCTCCCCCTCCTGCCCCACGCAGCGCACCAGCTCCTGGGGGAGGGAGGGCTTACGGCTCTTGCGTTTGCGGTTACCCCGGGGAGAAAGCCCCAGGGCCGCCGGTAGAGGAAGAGGAGAGGGAGTGGGTCTGACTGGACGTCCAGGATATGGAGTCCTCATAAAGCAACCTCTGTCCTCCCTCTCCACCCTCCCCACTGTAGTCCAGCAGTAGGCGGGGGTCCCTGATCAGAGACTGGCTGTGCTGCAGAGTATAGGACCCCCCATACGAGCCACCATAGCCCCCTGTAGTGCCGTAGCGCAGCAGGCGGTCGGCAGTCTTGAAGCGTGGGCTGGAAGACGACTGTTCCACGTACACCAGCTGCTTTACGTACTCCTTCCCCACAGGACTGTACTCCAGACTCTGGGTCTTTTCTGGACACTTCTGCCGGGTCAAAACCAGCTGGCCGTAGGGCGACTGGCCCTGCTTGGGGGAGTGATAGAGGGGGGCTGAAGTCTTGCGAGCAGGTGACTTGCCAGTGCCGTAGAAGGAGTCGGAGAGGTGCATGTCAGTGGGCGGCTCCTCGTAGATGGGAGGGGGCTGGTACTCTGATGGCGGCTCCTCATACAGTGGGGGTTCGTAGCCGTAGCGGGGCGAGGGGGCTGGGAGTCGGCTGAGGAGCGGCGGTGGGTGCCTGTGCCACCCAGCTCGGCCCGCTTCAGGAAGGGGGACTGGCGGCGGTCGGTGTAGAGTACGGGTGAGCCTTCGGGTTCTGGGGGCGGGTTTCCTCCAGAGGAACGGCGGGTTCTTGAGGTGGTGCCCCCTCCAGAAGGAGGACCGGGGGTGGGGGGTCGCAGGGGGAATACCCATTTCCTTGGTGGGCCAAGAAGCTGGGCTCTCTGTCCGTCACCTTGATCAGCATTCGCTCCTTCGTACCCGTGTTCCACCTGAAAGGAGAAGTCCTGAGAGAAGAGAACAAAAGAATAAGGGTCAGCGCTTGCACTCATCAAGAGCTGTCACATTCACACTACAGGACCTGTCTATGTCTACTGGTACCAGTCAGCCAATGAAGAACGATCATGGACGTCCAATTTGGGTACTGGATCCATGAGTTTAAGGGCTTATCAGATGCCACATGATTTAAAATGGGTTTCCAAAAAACAAAATCCAACAATCAGGCCCACTCCACAGAGGGATTGGTGTGAAGGTTTGAACTTCTCTTTCGTTCTCTCTTTTTCCTTTTTAACAGAACTACTTACATCACTTGTAGAGTGCAGAACTCAAGTGCAACACTATAAATGTCTTTAAGGAGAGATGATTCAAAAGTATGCTCAGTTATCCACATCTGTACAACTGATTACATTGATAACACATTCAAAAAAAGTGAGTCTGGCCTGTAGATCACTCCAAAACCAAGGGCCATGATGAAATACACTCCTTTTACCAGACTTACAGCACAGACAATCATTGGACTGAATATTTGAAGTAATCTGTTCAAATACAAACTTAGTGAATATGTAAATGTGTAACCTGTGTAGGATGGCTTTGTACTAAGTAATTGAAAAGACACAGTTTTTCCTTAGTCATTTCCCCTTTGGCTCTAGTCTTACATTTTAAAACATGAAAATGACAACTGATTTGAACCTTTTAATATTGGCAGTAATAGTTGAAGCTCAACTTGCTCTCAGGTAAACTGTCATTAGAGACTTTGTGTCGTAAAAAAATATATTTTTTAAATTCTAGATGTTTTCTTTTGTTTTCCCAAAAATGAAATGAAGTTCATTAGTTCACATTCACTTAGTCGCTCCTCACACAGGCGACTTGTTTGTCAGAAAAACAGCTCATAGGAGGAGGAGGAGGAGGAGGAGGAGGGAGAGTGGTGTGGGATGCCGGAACAAGAAGCGAACTGGGCGCGAGGGAGGGAAGTGTGACATCGATTGCGGCATTTGGCCGCTCCTCCGTTTCCAAATACTGATCCCCGGGGCCGGTGCTCAATTGGTGGCAGTGAGAGTGTTTGTGTGCTTGTGAGAGACGGAGGGAAACAAAGAGGGCAGGATTAAGCATTACGGGGCTGAGCTGGCATTCATCACAACCAGTCCAGACTCCAAGCCACTTTCTCTCTCTGTCTTCCTCAGCCCATCAGGTGTCCATCCATTCCTCTTTTTTTTCTATCTGCCAACCTTTTCTTTCTCTGTCTCCTACTCATTACTACGCAGTGAACGTTGTTCTTTCTCAGCTTATCCTAAGTGATCAATAGGATCATTTGACCTTCAAATCAAGTTTAACATTCCAGGCCTTTTTCCAGTCTGTCTGAACCTGCACATTCTTCCTCTTCATCTCACTTTTTTTCACCTAGAAACTAATTTCTGATGCTCAGCTGTCAGTGACATTTCACTGAGGTACAATCAAATCCCAAAGTGGCCAGAAGTGTGAACATGTTGATTGTGCCAGAAATATAAATCAGTATCAAGGACTGGCTCATCTTATCCTCATACAACGGTTGGTATGATATCTTATGAAAAGTCATCTTCATCAGCTCATTTTTCATGAGTTTTACTATGAAGGACGGGTGACACGTGTCAATTTTTCGCTTGTCTTTTCAAAATAAACTTCTGTCTTCACAGGAAACTACTTAGGTAAGTTAAGGAAAAGATTGTTGTTTTGGTTAAAACAACTACGGAAGTTATGTTACAAACAGTCGAGACATTAACAGCTGGTCTCCCTGAAGAGCCACCTGTCCACCTCCACCTCCTACATACATGGCCCATGTTTGACGCTCTTTATACTTCCTTGGTCTCGATTACAATTACAACAATCGATACAATTTGATTTCTTGGGATCAATACAAGTTAGTCTGCATACATTTTTGGTAGGAGCAGCTTCGAATGGTGTATGAGAACAGCCTGACAGGCCACATTTAACTTTCAATTCTATGTTTTCATTTAAATTCTAAAGAAAAACTATATTCTATTCATTCAGCATACGCAGAATGATTCTCAAAGGTTAGCCTTTGGTCTGTAGCTCAGTTTATGTAAAAGAAGGTTAGAATCTTAATGTTGGTAAAACGCTTTAATTCCAATGAAAAACTTGCTTTAAATATTCCATTACTGGCAGATTCTTTATCAATAAGTAAGGACATGAACTTTACCAGTCAAGCTTATAAAAAGAAGTCTAGAAAAAAAAAATCTACACCCTACCCTGTAAAAAAGAAATGTAGAAAAATGATCTCTTATAAAAATGTACAAATTCAAACAGATCATATGTCGGAATAATGTGTTTTTAATAAATGGTTCAGGCTTCAGTACATGCACACAATAAACTAATATTGAAAAAGTATATCTGCTCTTTAAATTAAAGGGAATTCAAATAAATTTGTCTCTTTTTTTTCAAAGATAATGACAATAAAAGAAACAAGCATTCAAACAGCCTTTACATCCCTCAGCATTCTGCATGTTGTGCACAGGCTAACAAAAAGAACAGAGGGGGAACAGAAAGAAAATCCCCTCCCCTGTGGTTATTTGTTAAGACTTACATAACACATCATCTCTCACTGCAGCCACAGTATTAGAAAAGACAAGATAATACTGTCCGATACTCAATAAGTCACTAGTGGTTGTCCTGATGTGGTTGCTCTGAGCCCTCTTTGCTTCATGGAATCATGGACGGTTACATCAAAACATTCCAGATTCAAAACACATGCGGAGACGTGGAAAGATGCACATTGTCTTTTCTTTACATTTACAAAAAAAACATACTGATGTGGACGTTCATTGTGCTTAATAACACAGAGACAGGAACCGTTTCAGAAGCACAGCAGCCACATTTATAATAAAGTTTTGAAATGTTTTGCCAACATTTTGCTTGTCCCACGAGTATTAATATATTTCTGCAGCTCATTTGGAGCTCATTTGGAGTATCAAACCTTCTCCAGTCAAAAATACCTGCATAGATGCTTTTTGTACCCAGATCTAGAAAAAGTAACCATTTGTATGGTTTTGCTCGCAGCAGCTACAACTCATACAGCCGGGATTACCCACCTGCATAGGACTCTGAACAAGGAGATGTCAGAGCAGACAGCTAGAAGCTAACGGTGCCAAGAACGCAAACAGCGCTAACAACGGCAACAGTGTTGACAGAGCCGGGACGTTACGCTCTCCCGCGACAGTGCCGTACCACTACCGTGGCGATTAGCTAGCTAGTAAACACACACACAGCTTCCATTCACATGATGGGTATCCAATGATGTACTCTACTGGTATCGGTATTTCTTTAAGGGTACTGGTATTTGGACTGACATTGTCAGTTTTAAAACAATACCCAGCTCTAGAGGTAACTGATGCTTTGTGGATGTACTTGTTGCTCCTAACTTTCCCTGTCATCATTTTAAACTTCAATATCAACACAGCTGCTGTCATTAGCCTGTATTTTTGTCGGACGATGTTGCGATTGTAACATAGTATTTGAGAGCCACGATAAAATATCATACTCTTTCACAACAGAAACCGAAAAAAAAAATGCAGATGAAAACAACTATGCTGTGTATTCTGCCGCATTTAAACATAATGACGGTGATCACAGGGAGCAGAAGGACGTACTATCTAGTTTTCCTGTGTATGTATGTAGACGGAAGTCAGAGACAAATGGCAAGCATCCTTAAAAATGTATTTGAAGACAATTACATTTGAATTCCACAACATATATTTTATTACTGATTTTAGCATTTTCTTATTATATTTGCTTATTGTGATTGATTGTTTTACCCTGTAAAGCAGCTTGAGATTTCATTGTATTTTAAAGTGTGCTATATAAATAAAGTCCATTATTTTTATTATTATTACATGACCTGCTACAGCAGAAATACAAGTGGCACCTAAAGACAGCAGGCCTTGTTCTGTTCTGCATTCTCAAGTTCAGCTGAAGTTAGGCAGTCTGAGTATGGAATATCGAGTGGGTTTCTGTTAAAATTTCCTCTCAGTGGAGCTCAAATTATAGCTGATTAATGGAGCAATCAACAGAACGTTCATCGATTAGACAATTAAAACGTGTATGCATGTTTAAAATTGATGCATGAATCAATAATGAAAACTATTATTGAACAATAAACTTGCCTAGACTATTAACTACAAGACAAAGCGTAGCGCTGGTAGACTTATGAATAATAATCACTACTGCTAATAGTGTACCGAGACAGAACCGCAGGTGGCAAAGTGAAAAACACAGATTCACCGACCTGCAATTTGTGTAGAAATGAACGAATATTTGGAAATAGCTCTAAAATAGATGAAAACATTGTAAACACTGAAATAAAAAAAAAAAGTGTACTCTGAATGAAGAATGTCATTTGCACTCGTTTCAACATTTCTTAGATGCAACATAAAAAGGGTTCGTATGTATCAGGTTTAAACGCAGTCCAGACCACATGGTATCTGTGACTCCACTGGCTAGTTGCCCACCGCTGCTCCTGTGTGTGTGTTTGTGTGAGTGTGTGAGTGTGTGTGTGCGTGAGGGAGACTGAAAGACTTGGTAGACACTTCACACACAAGCAGATCCAATAAGGAATGCGTGAGAGGAGATCTCCAAAGCCATCTGGACTGACAGTCTGCAGCTGTGCCACCAGGCCTCTCACCCCACACACACACACACACACACACACACACGCACACGCACACGCACACACAAACACAAGGATACATGTGGACACACATAAATGCACATCAAAGAGTTGTGTTGGACCATCCATGAATAATTCCCTTTCACAATAAAAGACACAGAAGAGGCAGGTAAAGACTTAGTGCAGGAGAGGGAGGTGACAACATTTCATAAGTCACTTGCATTTGGACGTAAAACGGGATGTTTTTAGCATCATTGATTAAAGATTCACTAACCAAGCCAATGTGGAAGTCACACATAGCACAATATTCCGGTGATCATTTTTTCCAATATGTTTGGAAAACAGTTACTACAGGCGACAAAGCTTCTCCTGTGACTCATCCACTAGAGGCATTAATAGGACCGCTGATGACCTGTCTGAACCTGAGTCTGAATCATCTGAATTATGAGTTGGCAAAGGAAAAAAAAACAGCTCCTCCTCCACCATGTTCCTGGAAATAATATGAGATGTCTTTCACCGCGTACACAAACATCCAGCCCCCCCATCATCCTCTTCTTCTTCTGTTGGGTTTAATAGCGGTTTGCATCCATGAGTGCTGCATTACCACCATCTGCCGGACTACGCCCTTGCCCCTTCTATTTGGGCATAGCGCCATGGTGAAAAGGCCGAAATGGAAATATTACTGAATGTAGTGTAAACCGCCATGGAGCCATTTGTTTTCATGTCAAACGGTAATTTTTTTACGGCTGTTGCCATTGGCTACTGGCATTGAGCGCGGACAGACACCATTTTGAGAGGGACCAATTATACTGGAAAACAAAGTGTGGTCAACAGCTGTGCACCATGTGTCCACATGAAAAGTTTTGCTGCATAAGTCTGAGGTCCCTATTCAAGATTCATTTTTAAATAATGCCTGAGTTCATCTGATAAGCCTTCAAACTCCTCCATCTATTAGTCAAACGGTTCTTCCTGGATTGTATTCCATTGTCTCACTTCATGGTACTTGAAACAACTCACCCCCCCACCAACGCCGCCCCATGCATTGCTTTAACACGCAGCTGATTTTGGTCCGACACAGGAGAGGATGTGTTGAGAAAAGGCCATCAACGGAAATGTTCCAAGGGAAGCTTTAGCTTGATTGAGCATTCTAATTGAGAAGTTTTAATTTAGATATTTTCCTTTCATTCACACTTAATCGTAAAACATTTATTTTATAAATAAGTTATTCACACAGCCCACATTGTCGGTTCCAATTTCCAAAGTAACTCTCCCCGTTAGTTTGCTTGCTAGTAGCTGGCTCATCACATTGCGCATTTCACACTGTTTGTATTTGACAAATAAATTGATCCATTTGGTAAAAATGTCTGCTTATGATAGGATTAAAGGTTTGTTTCTATCTGCATAAGACATTGCTAATACAGCCTGAGCACATACGCCCCATATTTCCATTTTATTCCCTTAATTGCCTAGAAAAAGGGTCCACCATGAATATTCCTGTAATGTTGCAACCCCCCTCAAGACCGCTCCAGATTGAGGTCAGCTATGGAGGTAAAGGGCACCACTGCGCTCTGAAAGCCATTATTTCCAATAGCTCCTCCAACAAACGGCTTCTAGCTGCATCGAGCAAAGTGTGTTCCACCTACTGGAACCATCACAGCGGGGCTATGGGCGCTGAACCAGAAGGTGTGAAAGGCCGTTCAACCTGTACCGTTAAAGAAACTTAGGTTATATAATAAGGCTGGGTAAAAAGGCTGCAAAAGTATTGGTTGTCCAAACACATGAAGCTATACTGAGAAAGTTCTTGCATAACCTCAAATGTCCTCTGTGGTTCTGGCAACATGTATTCATCGACCAGTACTTCTCTGCACTGACTAATTCAGACGCTGCGTATAAGTGAAGGACAAACATGAAGCATAGAAGTGAATTTATCCTCTATCTCTCTCTGCCTTTTTTCCATTTTGTCCCTCCTTTAATAGGATCCTTGGTAGAGCTGTGTGGAGGTCAAAAGCTCCCATCTGTCACAGAGGAAGCTGTGTGGTCCATGACAGACTGCTCTCCTTAACACCATTCACTCTCTCCAGAGACCATCTTTAGCCTGACACTCCACTTCCACACTAAATAGACTGCTTACTGCTGTAACTCAACACTGGTGGTGAATGAACCAATAAGGCGAGACCACATCGTGCCATTTGATTCTACTTTGAATATTTACTATGAACAGAAACGTTGATTGGGGCTGTGCAGGGTCAGATATATCGTTCTGAAACACAATGCTGGACTGATGAACGGACAAATGAATCATCTGACAATGGTCCAGATACTTATACTGTACCATTTTCATACCAGAACCTCCCATAAAAAACTGGTTAATCAAGCTCCGCCTTCAACTGCTGAGTGTGCATAGCGTACAGTGTGTGCACCACTTCACTGCTGTGGCAGTTTCTTCATCCTCCCTGAAATAATTCAAACTGATCCGCTGACCAGATAGAGCCTAGAGGTCAAACTGTTGTGGCATAGACCAATTTACACTTTCTTTCCCATAGCTCTTTCAAAATTAAAGCCTCTGGGTTGTTTATCATTGAGAAGCTTTTATTATGAAGCAACAGCAGGAAATGTTGGGTTTGCATCAGCAGTCACCTAAAGGGTAACTTTGGTATTTTTCAACCTTTACATTATTTCCCCATGTTTTTGTGTATAAGTGACTAACGGGGAAAACCGTTTTTGAGGTTGGTCCAGTATTAAAGGAGAACGCTGCAGACGGCAGCAGCTAAATGGGCTTCTGTACTCCAACACTCAACTCTCTAACTCTCACTTACATTTATACTGTTATCTTCGAGTCACATGACACAACAACAAACAGACCGGATGAAGCTAAAGGTAAAGTAAATAGTTTTATTCCTCTGTAGGGTCCTTTTCATAATGTTGTCAGACACAGATAACAACAATCTGAGCCAGTCAGTGGAAAAATACAAGCCCTTTTAGTGGACATATATTTATAGTGAGGAGTTGCCATGAGTGATTACATTGCATCCTGTTTAGCGCCTGCTGTCTGCAGTGTTCTCCTTCAATACTGGACCAATATCAAAAACTGTTGTCCCCATTAGTCACTTAGACACAAAAACATGTGTCTCATTGCTGTCTGAAGTTCATTCATTAGGGTCGTTAATACAACTTGCGGTATTGGTCCGACAAATCTGTGTCACTAACTAGCTGCTCTCACTGAGCTGCATTGAGTCTGTAAGTGTCTCTAAGAGCAGTGCTTTGCTGTTCCTTTGAGTGTACACAATGTGAATAACTGGCTAGAACAGCTAGGGTGCTTGCACAATGTGTGTGTACTACTCTTACTGAGTGAGTGAGTGTGTGTGTGTGTGTGTGTGTGTGTGTGTGTGTGTGTGTGTGTGTGTGTGTGTGTGTGTGTGCTTGTACAGCTATCTTTTTAAAGGGGGTTACAGTAAAGAATGGGTTACGGTAAAGGGCGTAGGCTAAAGAGGGTTATGGTTAAGGGGGGTTTTGGTAAAGGGGGTTACAGTAAAGATGTGTTACAGTGAAGGGACTTAAAGTAAAGAAGGTCACAAAAAAAGAGGTTAGGTTAAAGAGGTTGGGATAAAGAGTGTCACTGTTAAGGGGCATATGGTAAAGGGGGTTGTGGTAAAGAGGGGTTTACGGTAAAGGGGCTTAAAGTTAAGGGGGTTATGGTAAAGAGGGTCACGGTAAAGGGGGTCACGGTAAATGGGGTTAGGGTAAAAGGGGTTGAGGTAAAGGGCTTTAGGGTAATGAGGCTAAGGGTAAATGGAGTAAGTGTGAAGGGGGTTAGGGTGAAGTGGCTTAGGGTACAGAGGGTTAAGGTAAAGGGGCTTAGGGTAAGGCCGGTTTGGGTAAAGGGGGTTTTAGTAAAGAGGTGTTACAGTAAAGGGGCTTAAGGTAAAGAGGTTTTGGTAAAGAGAGGTTACGGTAAAGGGGCTTAGGGTACAGAGGGTCACAGCAAAGGGGGTTAGGGTAAAGAGATTGGGATAAAAAGGGTCATGGTAAAGGGGGTTATGGTAAAGGGGGTTGTGGTTAAGAGGGGTTCCTGTAAAGGGGCTTAAAGTAAAGGGGTTGAGGTAAACAGGGTTACAATAAAGGGGGTTAGGGTAAAGGGGGTTGAGGTAAAGGGGTTAGGTTAATGGAGGTTAGGGTAAATGGAGTAACTGTAAAGGGGGTTAGAGTGAAGGGGCTTATGGTAAAGGGGGTTAGGGTAAAGGGGCTTAGGGTAAAGAGGGTCACTGTTAAGGGGGTTAGGGTAAAGGGGATTGTGATAAAGAGTGGTTACGGTAAAGAGGGTCATGGTAAAGGGGGTTTGGGTAAAGAGGGTCACGGTAAAGGGGGTTGAAGTAAAGGGGGTTAGGGTAAATGGAGTTAGGGTAAAGGATGTTAGGGGGAAAGGTCTTAGTGTGAAGGGGCTTAGGGCAAAGGGATTTATGGTAAAGATGCTTAGGGTAAAGAGGGTTAAGGTAAAATATCTTAGGGTAAAGGGAGTTAAGATAAAAGGGATTAGTGTAAAGGGGATTAGGGTAAAGGGGATTAGGGTAAAGGGGGTTAGGTTGTGATGGTTAAGGTTAGTGTGAGAGGCTAGTAAATTCATTATGTCAATGAGTGTCCTCACTAAGATAGAAGTACAAGGTTGCGTGTTAGTGTGTGTGTGTGTGTGTGTCCTCTCACTGGAGTAAAGAAGACATTTACAGGACACTGTGACCCCGGCCAGACATATCCACCAATCACTGCAGACTGCAGCAGATTACAGCAAACCAGCTAACCAAGACTGGTGGGGGACGGGGACGGGGACGGGGTAAGGAGAGGTGAGAGGCTGTGAAGGTGAGAGAGGATAGAAATTAATGGACAGTGACAGAAACAGAACGGAGGGGACGGGCTGATGAGAGAGAAAGAGGGGAACAGGAACGGAGAGAAACAGTCAAATTCTGACTTTTTAAAGAAGAACTAATGGATGCATGTAGACGGGGGTTCTGTGAAGAGCCTCTTCACGTTATGAGAGAGAACCATCAGAGTCAGAAAATGTCTTTCCATTCTGATTGTTCATTCACATTGTGTTGTTCGATGTTGTTGTTTTGTGACTATTTAGCCCCTCATCCACTCTCTCCAGTCAGCCAGGTCTCATACGTGCAGTAATTTGAAAGATATCATATGAGATAATTTGATATTTTATCCACGCAATCATGAACGAGGAAGTATAAAGACCTCATAAGGCCCACACCATGCAGGGGTCAAACAAACAGCGATCTTTCATCCAGGAGGCTGTTCGTTCCCCATGTGTAGCAAGAAGACAACGTTGATTTATTTCTCACGTAACTTGCGTGCTTCAGCTACCGTGTTATTTTACCTAAACCACAATAGTTTTTAACCTCACTAAGTATTTCACGATCATTTCCTAAACCTATTTTAGTAGTTTTGTTGCTTAAACCTAATTGTGTTGTTTCCTGTGAAGACGAAAATGTATTCTGAAAAGACTGTATGCATGTAACAAGCGGAAGAATAAAACATGTTGCTGGTTTTAATAGGAAAAAACAACACAGAGATATCTTAAGAACCGTGAGGAAACATTGGTCCAGTTTTTCTATGTATTTTTTTAAGGAACCAGATTTTGGATTTGGATAATTGCAAACTGAAGACACGGTTCCATAGACAGCATCAGTGCAGGAATTCTGCTTCAGCACCAGATGCATAATGTGAAAAGCACAAACATACATCACTAGAGATCCTTTGATTCCTTGCGTTCTTGCTTGTGAAACCTGGTCCCTGCAGAAAACTGCCTTCAGGCAATTCATCAGATTCACAATACAACTCTGATCATAAGTTCTATTACACCTGTAAACAGCTGCCAGCTGACCATATTGTCTTACCTGTCTGCCTCCTCTCTGCCACCCTGTTTCTCAGAGAGCTCCTGGTCGAGGGAGGAGGAGGTGCTCCCCTCGCGGCTGACCCCGCTGTTGCGTCCCGGACTGTTCTCCGCCGACGCCCTCCCCCCTCCTCCGCTGGCGGGACGGGGGTTGGTGGCGTCGGTGTGCTGCTTCAGGGTCTGCAGCTTGGCCAGGGGGATGATGTCGCAGGCCTGGGGCCGGTGCCACACCGTGCGCTGGGTGGAGGCGTTGTAGTAGTAGAAGCGCGAGGTGTTGGGGTCGAACAGCTCCCACCACTGGTTGTCGCCGGTCCGCTTGATGCAGACGCCCTGCGGGGGGTCCCACACGCACTCGCCAGTCAGCAGGTTGGCGTACATGCGCTCCCGCGTGCGCGGCTCGATGATCTCCACCCACTCCAACCTGCAGGGGGACAGTTCACTGTTTAATTTAAAAAAAACAATCTGGAAGACAATCATTGTATTTTTATTATTTTAAAATGATCAGAATTTTCAGCAACAAATGTCATCATATTCAGTTGACAGATCATAAATTATACGATGCGTGCCAAACTATGGAGCCAAATTCGCTTACATTAACATTATGAATGATATCTTTATGAATTAAAGCAGAAATGAGTGTTAAGTCGTTTAGAGCCATGCTGTCCACACATCCTGTTCCTTATTATAATTAGGGGTGTAAGAATATGTTCCAATATTATGTTTGTGATTTGTGATATTGCATTGATTCTCATAAACACTGTATCAATTTTTGAATCAATAGTTTAAAAATATATAGCCTTTCTTTTTACAATAAATGTGTTGACCTAAAGAATCCTGCAAGCACTTACATTTTTTTTATTGATATAGGCAAATTTTAAAAGTAGTAGAAAAGTCGTGCTCTCATTAGATTTAAACTACAAGTACTGCCTCACGGTTGTTTGCCTCTCCCAACCAGTCAAGTTGCAGTTTACATCCATGTCTGTCCAAAAATGTCACTTCGTCACCTCATCATTTTATCCTGTTAAGACATTTATGTGAAATGTCATAATTAGCATATGAATTCTTGAGTAATGGCCATTTTCTTGAGGTCACAGTGACCTTTGACCACCAAATTCTAATCAGTTCATTCTTGAGGTCACAGTGACCTTTGACCACCAAATTCTAATCAGTTCATCCTTGAGGCCACGACTCTCAGTGGCATATTAGAACTATACTTGTTTCAGGCCAGTATGAATGTAACAGTTATACATGTGTTGTTCAGTAACAGCAGCAGCAGAAGATAAAAGTGTGCAGCAGGTTGTAAATGAGCTACATTACAAAACTGCAAAGGGATAACACACATAAGGTATTATGAATAAAAAAAGAGAATCCCACTCACATAGATCTGCACGTAGCAGTCTGCTCTTACATATGCCCATACACACACACACACACACACACACACACACACACACACACACACACACACACACACACACACACACACACACACACACACACACACACACACACACACACACACACACACACATACACACACACACACTGGGAACACACATGCAGTTTATAAATACACACTCGAACAGTGTTTTTTAAAACCACACCATCAGCGTGTTGGGCTTCACACACGCTTCTTGGTGGAAGTCGTCAGTTCGGTTGTTGGCAGATAAGAGGGGGATCGATAAGTGTTGGCAGGCGGAGAGTGGGTGGATACCGGCATGCCGGTCCAGCTGAGTTTACGTAACAGAGGGGGAGGATGAGGTGGTGCTGACCTCAGGACTTCAGCACCTGTCATTGGACGGGAGTCTGGAGACAGATCTGTGGTTCATTCTCACAAAAATGCCAACTCCGATTTTTTAGATAATAATTAAATGAAGACACCAGCTGTTGCAGTGATATACATTACTGAGCCTTTTTTAAAAATGAAACTACGTGATCTTCTTCAGTAGGAAGCAATGGGCTGAGAACCACAGACAGGAAGTCAGACATGTTGTTGATTTTGGTCTTTCCATGGGATTTATTAACAATAATAATAATATTAAATAACGCCAACCTTGTGCTTTAACTATCTCCTGCGCTGGTGGGAAGCTCAGACAATGTCGGCCGCTCAGCAACACTAATAGATGCAACATTTTGAAAAAATAATATCACAAGGAGGAGAATTGTGACTAAGTAAAGGAGGTTCTTTTATTAATGAATGTAAGATATGAGTGAATTTTTCTGGCAGACCTTTTCAAAAAAAAAATCCAAATCTATCATTCAAGGTGATTATTAATGCTCAGAAATGTAGACTGTGAGGAGAACATTTAGAGCATCAAGGAGCTAGACATCTTTGGAGACACTGCACAGTAATGTGGGACAACAAAGACAGGATCAGGTTTCTTTGTTATGAGAACTATGGTTGAATTATCTTAATTAAACATGCACACAGTCAATCTGTGTATTTGGGCTTCATTTTAACAGAGAATTGACAGCTAAACTGTTAGAATTCAAATTTACAGTCTATGAGAACAACAGACAGTTTGCATGTGGTCTCTCTTAAAATCCACCATCAGACAGAGATGAGGACTCCAGTTTACATCTTGAACTGTCACACACTGAGAGACTTGAGACTCAACTTATGACCGAGGGCTCGACTAGGACTTGGCATTTGGGAATCTTGAATTGGCGTTCACTGAATGTTTTGAAGGGTTGCCACACAGCATATTGCTGGCTTTGCCATGACTGTAAAGTGGTGTTCCACTGCCAAAGAACACAATAATTGGAGCTTTGTAGTCGGGTCTAAGAATGGGGACATCATCTTAAAAGTTAACTCGCTACATACAGTGGTCACATCCATAAAGAAATAGCAACAGAATAAGTCCACTGACAGAAATAAATCCCTTAATACTACACATGAAATTCTCAAAATACAACGTATACACGGTAGTTCCCTTCACAAAAGTCACAAAAAAATAAGTTACTGGCAGTTAATTTGATAAAAAAAGCAATGGATTTCGGCTCAAAATGTCCTCACTATGAGTGCAGTGTTTTTCTGTAGACCCTGCTGCACCGCTGGACTGGCTGCATGTCTTGAAGCCGAGCTAAAGTCAGTTTGAACGCGGCCTTACTCCAGATATCAACACAATCTGGCCATTTATCTGACACATGCGGGCTTCATATAGATTCACAGACACGGACAATCAATCCCTACTGAACACACACACACACACACACACACACACACACACACACACACACACACACACACACACACACACACACACACACACACACACACACACACACACACACACACACACACACACACACACACACACACACACACACACACACACACACACACACACCACAGCTGCTGAGCCGTTCATTCCGCAGCCTGAACTGGTGACTGAGGATCCTCTGAATCCGATGATCCACTCGGACCCGAGCGGCTCTGACAGCCCTGCTTAACGGCTGCATCCTCTCCTCTTCAGACCACAGTCCTGACAGCTGACAGGAGACTGAAGTGCAACCGCAGCCAGATGAGTCAATACCCATGATGCACCTGATCCTGTAAGACTTTATGTTTAAAATTGTTGCTTGTCCTCGTTAGCATGTCCTTGTTAAAAAAATACCCAAAATGCCTGCGGACGAACTTATGACAACCATGTTTTTTATTGGTTTTATTGGCGGTTTCTTGGGGATTCCAGACTTTCCATTCACCCTGTAGCGAACATCGTCTCTGCTCTTAAAGCCCCACCGAGCATTGAGGCAGCCGCAGTTAGCGCTAGCTGCTGTGTGAGAGGAGGGGGGAGAAAGACGAGAGAAAGAAATGGCACATCGGCTGTCGCGGCGAATGCTCGTCAAACGGAGCAGAACGGGCCGGGTTAAATAGAGAGATCCAGAGCGGAGATAGCAGGATTAATTGGCCATAATTGCTCGACGTGTTGGTGTTCCAAGTGACCCAGTTTAGCTGGTGACCCTCCTCCCTGAGCCTGCAGAGACGGGGCTCTGTGCACCGTTAGCATTACACTCTGAAAGATACTAATGGGGACTGAAAACTCTAAAGGGGGTTTACAAACACATCGTGTCGAGGAATCTCAAAGCAGGGCTTTAAGAATCTATACTTCTATGTTGAAGGACAAAAGAGGTTTAAAGACATTGGTACCCTTTTTTACAGACATTTTGGTATACGGTAACCGTGATGGCATCACAGCCGTTCAAGATTCAGTCATGAAACTTTACAGGTGTGTATTTGAGATCAAAATGAGGTAGAGTTTGAAGATGGGCATGGTCCGAAAAAAGGGCTTGAGAAGTACAAGAAGACTTCAAGTCCCTGGCCATCACAAGATGGTCTCTAGTATTATTACCTCTGTGGTGTGGTATCAGGAAACTAGAATCCTGCTACACTATAAGTGTTTGAGTTCATTCTTTCAACCTTTATTCAACACACACAGAAACAAAAACTATCTTTGACCAGGAAGTGAACTTAATGCTGAAGATTCTTAAACCTGCAATCTTTCTATGGCCAGCAGGGGGCGACTCCTCTGGCTGCAAAAAAGAAGTCAGTGGTTCACCGGTTGCAAAAACCAAGATGGCGAGGACCCAATGGCAAACTCAAGGATTCAAAACATCAGTCCACAAACCAATGGGTGACGTAAGGATGACTACGTCAACTTCTATAGACAGTCTATTACTTTAACTAACTTCTTCTCACTTTTTCCTAAATGTAAGTAGTTTTGTTGCCTGAATCTTACTTCCTGTGAAGACGGAAGTTTATTTTGAAAAAGACACTTGCATGTAACGAGAACATATTGACACACCTTAACTGAAACGTCCAAAACCGACGCTAGAGGGGTACGTAGAGTGTCAAAGTTTGAAGCTTAGGGTCACTGACCAAGTGAGAATGTGTTTCTTTAACATTATAACAACAACAACCACCAAAAAGCCACAGCAAAACAAGACCTAAGATACATCAAGAGTTTGGAAAATACACTTTTTAGACAGCATTACTGAGAAGTGTTATATCACTTGTATCTGTGGAGTAAATATGAAACTACAGCCAGCAGCTGGTTTCATTAGATCAGACTGACTTAATAGTCCACCTCAATGGAAATGTAGCCATATTATATAAGTACACAAGGTACATTACACAACACACCATTCAAAAGATAACCTGAAGTATACAATAGTGCAAATCGGCATGTAGCGGAAATTATGTTAAATTAGCTTAGCTTAGCACAAAGAAGAGACTCCCCTATTTCTCCACCGATTAACACGTTATTTCTCATTTGTTTAATCTATAAACTTATATTTTTAAGCATGATTATTTAGTTGTCACACATGGTACACACACAATAATCATCAAATAACTACGTCCTTATAACCCAGATACTGACATCTCACTTTGTGCTGACTCATTTGTATCAAAGTCCACTGCACTGGGAAAAAACTACCAGACGGAAATAAATACATAAATAATGAAAGTATGAAACTGTCAGAGTGCTTGTCGCTTAGGTCGATACCCATCTGTATTTCACACAGTCCCACCTCAAAAAATGTTTGTACTAGTTAAAAGAACAACCAGATGATAAACTGTGAGGGAAACTGTTTCCAGCATGAATTGTTTTTGAGTGATATGATGGATGCTAACATGACATCATAATGTCCCACATTAAATGCAAAACGGAGAAACAGAAAAAAAGCAGCAGGAGTTGAGTTCAACTCTAATGTCACATTCATTCATCTCGCCTTTCATCTTAAAAGAACTTCACATGGCTCTGTTTGCTCTCATCCATCAAACCAGACGCTGCACAAACATTGTCCCTGCTCATTTCAGACGACACACAGCTCTGCCAAACATCCACACCCTGCTCTCTGATCTGATCTGATCTGGGGGCGTCCTGCTGATTGGACATGTGTCCTGTGGTGTTCAGTGCTGTTGGCCTGAGGTTCCTCCGGGGAGCCCGGCCCGAGCACACACACATGCAAACATTCAGCTCCATGAGCCCTTAAGCTCTGATGACCCCTGTGAGAATCAGTCTGAGGCTGCTTTCAGTCAGTATGCTTTATCTCAGTCTACTGAAGGAAGTGCTGTGCATCATGGGTTTATCAAACAGTTAATTCCTGCATTAGTTGTTTCCGGAAAAGTGTTTGCCCCCATGTCTAGTGTAAAACTAGAAAATAATGCAGTAAAATTGAATTCAGGTTGTACTTGACCATAAAAACAAAAAGAACAAACTTTGGTTCAATATCACAAGAGGTTCGATCCGCTGTGAGACCTCCACTGATCCAGCACAGGGACTTGATCGCTAACGCTAGGCTATATATTGTAAATGGTAAATGGACTGTACTTGTATAGCGCTTTTTTTTTTTAGTCTTCCGACCACTCAAAGTGCTTTTACATTACTAATCAATCACCCATTCACACCCATGGCACAGCCTTTGGGAGCAACTCAGGGTTAAGTGTCTTGCCCAAGGACACATCGACATGGACTGCCAGGGATCGAACCGCCGATCCTCTGATTGAGGAGGGCGTTGATTAATGCTCATTTTGTTCTCCACAACTATTCAATTCAATTCAATTCAATTCAGTTTATTTTGTATAGCCCAGAATCACAAATTACAAATTTGCCTCAGAGGGCTTTACAATCTGTGCACATGCGACATCCTCTGTCCTTCCCTCACATCGGCACAGGAACAACTCCCCTAAAAACCCCTTTAACAGGGAGAAAAAAGGAAGAAACCTATGGGAGAACGACAGAGGAGGGATCCTTCTCCCAGGATGGACAGAATGCAATAGATGTCATGTGTACAGAATGAGCAGCATAACAGTTCTTAGATACAACACATTCAATGTATATGACATAAATGATTCATATAATAAGACTACTTATAATAACAGCAGCAATTATTACAGTAGAATTATAGCCATGCTATTGTGAACATCTCAAATAACTGACAAGGAACAAAAGCATAAATGGTCTCCAGAACGACAGAGACTTGAGCCACCGGAAGAACTACAAGTGAGAGAACAGACAACAAAACTGAGGAAACGAGTGAGAGACGTGTGTTGACCAAATATATTGCTAATTTGTTATTTTTTTGTTATGTTTTTGTTATTTTTTGTTTAATAACTATTTAATAAAATAAATTTGATGTGTGTGTGAGAGAGATAGAGCAAGACTGAGGCGTTGTAACTAAGTTTGAAAAATAACTCAAGCTAGTCTGGACGCAAAAAACTTATAAAACTTATAAGTGTGGACGTAGCCTTAATTGACACGTTGGGAGTTGAATGGGATGAGGGGTCTGGGTCAATGACAGATGGACAGACTGGAGGCGGTGGGAATAGAGAGGCAGACAGAGAGGTAAGTCTAATTAACCTCCTATTAAAAAAAAACGTTATGACAAATCCAGTACATGATGAAAGTTACACATCGAAAATGAGAACCGAGAATGAACCTTATTTGAAGCGGCTCCTTACAGATGTTTCATGACTTTATGTTATATTCTGATCAGAAGCCTCACTGTTTTTATGATCTGCTTCTGTTTTCATTCGCAGTGAATATAAACTTAACACTTTCTCCATGTTTGCCTATTGCTTATGTATATTTTATTTTTCGACTATCAATTCACATTTTATTCTAACATCCATGGACAATCATGCACATTACTACCATAGAGATATCCACCTGTCTGGCACTAATGTACATGTTTCTGTATTAGAGCAATATCAAGAGCAGAGAATTACTAAAATGACATATTGGGTTCTGAAAATAGATTTCAATGGTCACATGAAATGCTGAAAAATCCAAACACTTAAAATGCTACAGTACAGACAGCATTTTAATATAATCAAACAGTGAGTGTTTGTTGACATGCATGTCCTTGATTCCTCTCTGTCCTCACCCTCTGCCACCTTCCCATCAGTGTCTGTTTTTCCTGCAGCAGAGACGTCCTAGTAATCGGTCCAAGGATTGGTACATGATGTCACCATCATAAGGAAGTGCTTCTACCGGCTCCACACACACACCATGTCCGTGTTATTGAGGTGACGTCACGACGTTTCGGCGCAGGCTGAAAACTCACCTCTTCAAGAAGTACTACCCTGAGCCTTCCTCGTAGCACTTATTGCATTCGTATTAGTTTGTTGCACTTACTGTATTTGTATTCGTTTACTGCACTTATCCTATTCGTAGTAGTTTGTAGCACTTATTGTATTCGTATTAGTCTGTTGCAATTATTGTTTTCGTAGTAATTTGCTTCTGCACTATACTTTTGCTCTGGTTTACGCTTTAAGATGATTGTTTAAGAAAGGAGATGCACTTATGACTTCTGGTGACTAGTAGTTCTCTTGAATACCTATGTTGAATACACTTCCTGTAAGTCGCTTTGGATAAAAGCGTCTGCCAAATGACTGTAATGTAATGTAATGTAATGTCACCTACCGATTCTCAGCAGTTTTAGTTCAGACCGCGGCCAAAAGCTCTGCTACGCTTTAACTTCAGAGATTCTTGGGAAAATTTAGCTTGACGCTCCCTCACAGCTTCAATAAAAGAGCTAAGCCACTGAAAATCTATTTGATTCAGAAAACACACACACTGCTCCTGCACATCCACACACACACACACACACACACACACACACACACACACACACACACACACACACACACACACACACACACACACACACACACACACACACACACACACACACACACACACACACACACTGCAGCCTTTGATATTGAGGATGTGAGTTCATTCAGCATGATGCACCAGCTGGTAGCATGATTACATCTGCAGTGAACACATACTGTATTCACACACAAACACACACACACACACATATAATCGTTTACATGCTGCTACTGTCACAGTCAAACACCTTTCTTTGGCATGTGACCATTGAAATCCATTTTTAGCACCTAATATCTATTTTTAGTAATTCTCCTCCTAGTTTAGCAGATACACTCTTGATATGTCTGTAATAAAGGTAGCAGGAATGCTGTTGTGTTCAACTGATGAGTAGACTTTGAAGATACGTGCATGAGATGCAATCTTGCATTCAAGATAAGAGCTAAAACTAACTAAAACTTCACGTTTTTTAAGCTGAAAAGCTAAACGTTCTCTGGTTCTGGCTTCTCAATTGTAGGAATTTGCTGCTTTTTGTTGTCATACGTGATAGAAATTGGACTTTTTTTTGGTCACTGACTGATGGTCAGACAAAACAACACAAAATAAGAATTAGACGCCGGCTTCAGTACTGTGTAGAACACTTTTTGGATGTAAGAGAAAGCTGCCCTGCAGAGCCTCGACAACCGTCGCTGTCAAACTAGGAAGCAGAATATCACAGCTTGTACCATACACTGAAAAGCTGTAAGCCAAACTCTTCGAAATAAGGGTTCCAAAAAAGATTCTTCCAGACGGGTTGATGTTCTACCCAGAACCATTTGCTTCTGAAGAACCCTTTTTGTAAGAAAGGTTTATCTTAAGGGTTTGTTGTGAGACTTAATGTTTCATTAAGAATCCTTTTCATCCAAAGAACCCCTTTTAAAAGAAAGAGTTCTTCAATGATTGTTGAAAGCATGGGTGTTAAAAAGGAACGCCAACAATGAAACCCACAACCCCCCAAAAACTGGGATAGGGAACCTAGATTCCTAATCATCGTTCGCTGCATCACATCCTACGGGGACTCATGAGGGACCCTGGATTGGTTCTAGATGAAGCCCTCGGAATATGGAAAGGGTTCTAGCTAGCACCCCCTGGGTCGGTTCTAGATGAAACCCTCGGAATATGAAAAGGGTTTTAGGTAGCACCCCCTGGGTCGGTTCTATATGAAACCCTAGGAATATGAAAGGGTTCTCAGTAGCGCCCCTATGGTTGGGTTCTTGTGAGCACCCTTAGAGGCCGGAAAGTTTCTGGACAGAATGTCCAAAGAGAGTTCTGGGTGGATCGAATACACAATATAAGTGTTCTCTGTAGACCTCTCATTGGAGGTTCCGGTTGGAACCTTTCACAAATGGTTCTAGGTATAACCCTTTATGTTGGGTTGTAAGTATAACCCTCAGAAAGCGTTCCAAGTGGTTCTAACAGGAACAGGAACCAAAAACCCAAAACCCTATATGGTTCTAGTTAGCACCTTTATTTCTAAGAGTGTATCAGAGAAAACTGATTACTGTTCTCCTACATGATCAGTACTGGTTGACAGTAACCAGATCAGTAGAATGCATTTAAATATGTCTGCCTGCTTTCTTCGGTGCTTGTTAACATACTGGATGTATATTGAACTGAAGCATGTGACGGGTGACATTTTGTGCCTATAATCAATAACTTTCGGGCTTTGACCCAAATACGCTGACCCATCACACTCTAGAGAGTGGATCCAATAGGATTCTGGCATTGATGGGAGGCAGATGTGATGACAGAGATAATTCCACAGTAGGTGAAAAGTGAATCTAGTATATCTGTGAATAACTGAAGTTACTGTATATAAGCATTCTCTCCGATCTTACTTGGACTTGAGTTTAACAATCTCGGCAGAAAACCCCCAAAGAGGAGAGGTTAGAAAAACAATATTGCCTTTCTTTAAATAGTCTGTGGCATCCTAAGCTTCTTTGTGGGATTATGTGCTTCTCTTCAATATGCACAGTTATTGCGCAAACTATTTGCTCTTGTGCATTTGGTGTGAAACCAACACAACCATTAAACCATACAACCAGTACGGAGAAGCTACTCTTCAGGAAACTTTCATGTCTTCATGTTTCAGAAATCCTAACATAGAGTGTATCAGTCATATTTCATTGTCAAAGGAACACCTTTTACAGCACAGTACACTACCACAGTAACACACTGCAACACAAACACACTTTGTTGTGACAGCTTCTGTGTCAGTTTGGGATTTAGTTTTGAGTGAAATGTTAACAGCTTGGTAATGCACACTTGCTCACAACCATTTCAATTGAGAGAGTGGAAGGAGTTCCTCCTGAGCATCCACCTTTTCCACCGTGTGCCATGCTTGTTTTTCTCTCAGTTTCCAACACTTCTAACACACACGCAAACCTCAGCTTATGGCTGACGGTCCTGGATGTCCAGGCTTCCCACCACAACGGGAATCTTGCACGGCCGCTGGATTCTCGCCACGAAAATCCATCTCGTCAGGCTTCAGGTGATGCGTTTTTCGGCATCCTGTGAGGAGCTACTGGCAGCTAGGGGGGCGTGGCTTAGGTGTGTGTTACGCGACAAAGGGTGGCGACTCTTCGTTCTAAACAACATTGGTGGCTTATAAAGAGTTTATTGGGTGAAGGAGACTTTATAAAATATGTTGCAGCCCTAAGAGAACGGTGGAGTGGTGGTGCGTAGTATTAAAGAATTAGCATCAGTGCTGCCGAACAGGATGTGACACCATCCGTGTGTTGGTGAAATCTGTTGTTGATAGCTTGACATAGCTAGGCATATATTTGAATGGAAATGTTTGAGTTTTACTGACAATATCATTCATACCATTGATAAATGCACGCAGCGTGTTTACCTAGTTAAGCCCTAATTAGACTTTCCACGTCTTTTTTCTGTCTGTAAATATTATATTTCAGTTATTGTGTTTTTCTACTGTTTTTTATTGCTTATTTATAATACTTGGTTTTTTTTATTTTTTATTTTTCATTTTTTTATTTTTATCTTGTCTTTCTTTACTATGTCTCTTGTGTGCACTTTACTCTACGCTGCTGTAAGCCTGCAAATTTCCCCGCTGCGGGACTAATAAAGGATTATCTTATCTTATCTTATCTTATAAAAAATACTCCTCAGAATGTCTAATATGGTAATGTCTTTAATTTGGTATTAGCCCCAATATTGTGGAAATTGTCTATAAAGCAGTGGTAGAAAGTGCACTTAAGCATAGCAGTTGGGTAAGTTTGTAAGAGTGTGTCAACACAGCCCAGTAAAATCACTGGGAAACCTCAGAACCAGCTCAAGGATTTGGGCTCCACCACAACGCCAACTGTGTGATCAGTTTGAGCTGCTGCCATCTAGGAGGTCTTCTCTAATATATCAGCCCCACATGACAATAATAATTGTATGCTGTTTCTAATGTTTGACTTCTTCATTATTCTGTCAATGCAGCTGTGTTGTATTGAATGTAAAGTGTGTGAGTAGAACAGTAATGAGTAGACTAAAACAATGAAATGTATGTGGTAACCTTATTACTATTATCCTGATGGAAATTTGAAGATGATAATGAACCAAATCCATCAGTCACAACATAAAAGGAAGATATAATATCCAAAATATATTCAAATATTGGATTAAAAAATCAACACAAAAATAAAAAAGATTAGTCAATATCCGATATTTAATCAGCCCTGTATTTCAGTATGAACCTCAAACATATCGTTCCATGTTAGACGATCTGTCTCTTTAAACAGCGTGCTGCACCTCGACCCTCATACAGACAACCCTCACCTTTAATTTAGAATCCAGATAAAGAGCGACATTGCTGCATAAGAACAAACGAACAACAATTTATTATGCAAATGAAAAGGAACAATGTGCTGGGGAACACCTCCTTCTTGTTCCGTGCAGAAAAAGATAAGCACGCTGGGCCCTCTGGGGAAGTACAACTAATGCACATGCACGCATTATCTTATAATGTATGTACGGAATAACACATTAGCATTCCTTCCTGTGGCCATCACGTGAGGGAAAAAGAGTTTATAGAGCACTCTCTCCTCAGAGACAGAGAATGCATTGGTAATGTAGCTCGCTCCGTCTGGGGGAAGGTATGGAGTTCAGTGTGCCGTGCGAAGGCTTTCCATTTAAATGGTGGTCTCTATCTCAACGGACCCTCCTGCTTCTGCCTTTCTCTGATTATGTTAGTGATGACGCTGGCAGACACATATGATGGATGGGAGCGTCTCTGCCTCACGGCGCCCCCCATGCTCATATCACATGTCAAGAGTCATGTCTCCGGGAACGGTTAGGGGAACCCCCTCGGGTGGTCTGAGGACCATGTGAGGTGGAATTCATCCGTCTCTAAAGGTTCTCTGTTGCATTTGGCTGTTTTTGGATAGCTGTCCAATCGGCCCGGTGCAGTATGTATGAAGTGGCTCAGTGGAAATGGGGTGATAGAGGAAAAACACCTGATTGATGCGGCTGAAAACAAACCAAACACTCAGGGTGTGTATTGAAAGAATCTGGCGATACGTTACGTATCATGATATAGGCTCCACGATTCAATGTATTGCGATACGCAAGGAGGTAAACTGCGAATTTAGGGAAACTAACACAGTATAAAGAACACGCTGCCATATGTGTTAAATCTGACAAAAATATGAATGACTGGCTAATGGTTGGCTCACTCCACCAACCAGTCCTGATGCACTTAACACCCATATCTGACCAAAATGTCACCACTTCATCATTTTATCCTCTTAGACATTTTTGTGATATTGTCATAATTAGCATATTAATTCTTAGGTTATGGCAAAAAAAATATTTTGTGACCTATCACCACCAAAATCGAATCAGTTAAATCCTTGAGTTAGGCTGGTGTTTCTGCCTAATTCGTGAGATCACGGTGAACTTGACCTTGGACGACCAAAATCGTATAAATTAATTCTTTAGACGAGGTGGGTGTTCTGCCAAATTTGATGACATTTTCTCAAGGCATTATTTAAATATTACGAGATCGGGACAGACATCTAGAACGCATAATGCGTCCGGCCATGAATAATCATTGTCATTATTTGATATTTTCTGTAACATCAGATGCTTTGCACAGTACGTGACGTGTATTCCTAAAAATGTAAAGTCTTAATATTTCTTGAATCTTAGACTTATGGTTTGTTATAACTTGGGTCAAACTTTTGTACTCTTGCCCGTCACTTCTAACAGCTCTGTTTGTTTATGTATAAGCCAACTTAATTACTTAGATCTGAGAACATGGTGACATCTCTGCAACACAATTGCTTGTTGTAAACTCCTTGTTAGAGGTAATTGGAGGCATTGGGTGTGAACACTGTCTTCTAATATTGCCACTACCAGCTGGAGGCTCTTTGGTTGGCAGCCGACTGGGATTCAGATCCCAGCTGGTAATGTATTAAACTGGGATGTATTGTACTTCTCCTGTATTTCTGCATTGAGTGAAGACCACGTTTAATTTTTTTTTCTCATTTATTATTAGTATTGCATAGCCACACCTGTCTCAACAAGTCTAAGCAGATGATACTTACTCTTCAGCTCTGCAGTATTGGTATTGTTGTTTTGTTAGCTGCTAACAAAGCTCTGCTAATTCCGTGATAAACGCATTTACCTATAATCTGTTCACGATCAAAGTCCCCTGTAATTTTGTTATATTGAAGCTTTTATTTTGAAGCGGCCAAATCATGAAACCGAGCAATGTGAGAATGATCAGATCTCGGAACAGAAGTGGCGTTGAAAAGACAAAGCCTAACCAGGGTGTCGTCACCTTGTCGTGGAGCTAATGAAAAATGTCCCAAGACTGCCTTTAAAAATTGTGCAGTTTTGTGAGTTGCTATGATGTCGAGTAAGGAGAAACTTAATAAACTTAGTGCAACGCTGTCTACAACAAATGCTTAATTATTCTCGCCTTGTTGTAAATTCATATACATCAAGCTATTTCTCTCTGTGTAAAATCACGTTAATCCTGTTGCGTTTGAGGTACGGCCGCATCTCTTAGAGCTTTCATGCACAGAAGGTGTGATCAGTAACTAGACTTGATCACTGATAAATCATTTCTCAAACACTAAGCTAGATCTTATTCCATCCTAGTTAACTTGCCAGTACATGGTTCCAAACACAAAGTAAATCAGTTTCCCTGATGAAGTTTCCTTTACTCTATCTGATTATCTGTGGAATTTGATGGGGGGCTCCAGTTCCTCATCTCATTTACTGCTGGAACAGATAAGCTCAGTCTAACACATACTGACCATAGACTTTATAAAAGAAGTGGACAAAGTCACTGTGAGGTCACCCATTGGTTTGTGGACTGCTGTTATGAAGCCTTGAGTTCGGCGTCGCCATCTTGGATTACAGCCGTCGCAATGTTGGTTTTTTTGGCAACCAATTTACAGAAGGGACCATATTTGGAAAGTGGAGGAGTGACGTAGAGACGCTGTATATGGCTCTGGTAGCAGCAGGGACCCGTCAATCACAGTAGCATACTCTGCTTTATGGTCTATTTGACTCTAAATCTCTCCAAATCTTGTATTGCTGCTCAAGGAAGACTATTTCTATACATACAAGAATAATAAAGCAATGTTAAATCTTTATGTAATTAATTGTCTTTTTTTTCTCACAAAAAAATATCAAAAGGAAAAGAGTATTGATAAAGAACCGAACAGATAAGCATTATGAAAAGAGGACTAGAACCAATCAAATTCTAACGATACCTACCTCTAGTTGTAACACTAAAGACAACAGTCTGGCTAAACGCAGTTAAAATGTCAAAATGTCTCTGATTTAATGGAAATAAATTCACTTTTTTTTGTAAGAGCAAGAATTCAGGCAGGCAAGAAAAAAAATGCAGGTTTCAGTAAATGCAACACTATTCCACTCACACTTCCACTCAGAATGAGCTCCACAAACATGTCCGGTCAGTATAAAGGAGAAAGTGCTACTGCGTCTCCTGGGACCCCTTCAGTGTGCAGTGTGGGCTCCTGTGTGTCTCTTGGCTTCAGTCCCAGCTCATTACGGCTGTGGAGAGTCTCTAACAGCAGCCGGCGTGACTCATCTCATGTGCGGAGGTATGAAATGTCTAGGATTTTGTTCATGGTGACACTACTCTGGTTATTGCTTATTAGTTCTGTAGTTTATCTATGCTGCTGTCAGTTCATTTTGATTACCTTGAACAGAACAACATGAAGATATTGCACTGCACTGGACTGGTAGGTCTCAGACTCAAAATATACAACAATTTGCTAAATTGGAAAAAAATGGTGCATATTAGGCTAAATCAAAAATAATTTTAGCTTGTTCATAGCAATTTGCTTTTAGCCTCCTGAGAGCTCTGTACGCAGATTTGTTTACACATCCGCAGCCGGTAGTGTTGTTCCTAAAAGCCAACGGAGCTAAAGCAACACGTTAGCAGAGTGACGGGAAAATGCATTCGGACACAGTATTAAGTAGCGACCCGCCAGGCTGGCTAGTTAGCTAGGTAGCTGCTCTGTGTCCAGAGGGAAAAGAAGTAAGGCGGAGGGGCTGTTGGACGCAGTGCTGCAGCTGACCACCAGCCCGCTGTGTGGCTCATTTTCTGTAACCAGCTTAGCATTAAAGTATGGCGGAATTAGCAAGCTAGCTAACTAGTCAGCTGTCTGTTAGTTAGCTAGCTAGCTTGTTAATTCCACCATGCCTTGATGCTATACTGTGTACAGAAAATGAGCCAAAAATTTGGTTGTTCTGTTTTACTTATTAATTCTGTCTGTGGGTTTTTGTAAAGTTACTATTCCACTGCTTGTTTTAGTCGTTTCTAAAACCTCACCTCAGTGAGTCTGTGACTTGATGTAAGTTTATACAGAAGTAAGCCCGCTACAAAGGTCGCCATGGCAATGGTACACTTCAAAATGGCGGCCACTTTGACCATCCTGCTACGTTTATTTGCATAGAAATGTCTGTTACCTATTATATTTTATGTGAGAAATAACTAAAATGTTTTTTTCCCTTTTGAACAGTGAGTTAAAACACATGACAGAATATAAATCATGTGTTCCTTATTTAGGTCTATTTGAGCGAAGTGGTTAAAGCTATAAACATGTGTAGGATTTCAGAAAACTCCTGACAGCCTTTTTTTTGCATGTGCCTTCAAAATAATTTAAAAGATGATATTATGACAATGAGATTAAACAGAGAGTACCTTTAAAACTTATTTAATAGACATGAAATTCTGTGCGACATGTTCTTTCATAAATGTAACGAACTTATTTAGGCCGCCTGTATCTTGTTATCTTTTACATATCGATTTTGATTTCTTCACCTACTCCCTTTGTTCCCTCTGTGTTCCTGCTGTTCTTCTGTTGTACCACAGAGCTTCGTCTCTTTGCCCTTGTCCTCCTTTCCTCCGTCTCTCTTTCTGCTCTGCTAAGCAGCATTCAGACTCGGTGATTCTAATCAAGATGAAATAGTGTAATCGGTGTGAGAGTATGTGTCTGGGCTCTGAGAGGTGGGACATTCAGACAGTGAACAGTGTGTTGTCTGATTTCCCCTCATTGGTGGGGAGTTTACTTTTAGTTTTATTATTACCCTAACCGTGCTATTATTGTTTTTTCTTTTATAAAAATATATAAAGAGTGGAGCATTTTAGCAGCTTAAGAGGCTTTTTCTTATCATGAGTTGGTGTAGACCAAATGAGAGTAAATTTGAGTAAATGAGAATACATTTTAGACTGACAGCAATCATGTGGACAAAAACACAAAAAGAACTGAAACACTTTAAATGAACATCGCTTTCTCACAACCAAACACAACCTGCTATATTCTTCTTTCATAGCTGCTCTATAGTGATTCTCTTTAACTCCACTTACTAAAAGTTTGTTACTGATAAGATGTTATATCACTCGTTTACTAACAATATATATGTAATCAAATGTAAAGTTACTTTGTTCATGCATTGTGTCCAAATGGCTTCCCGACAGAGGGCAGGAAATAAACTTAAATAGCACTTTGCAAATGTTACTGTCACCACCTCCATTGTAAAGGTGTTAGCAGCAGCTTAATTAGGGCTCGCTATTAAAAGTTGCCATGTTGCCATTGGCAACAATTTTGAGAAATTGTCAACTAGTGGTCAGTGGTAACTACTTTTGTAAAAAAAAAGAGAGAGCAACAGCAAAAAATGTCAACCAAAATGAGTAATATTTGTAATATTTGTTGCATTAGTGATATTTAAATATTGCAATTACATTAAGAACCAGGACCGGACAACGCTGCATGTGTGGTGTAGGAATGGGAATCGAGAAAATGCCTGACACACAGAAATATTTATCAGGAGCCAATAAGGGAATCAATAAGGATTCGGATCGCCTCGGTATCAATAACACCTTGTCAATTCCCATCACTGGTATGTTGGTACGTTAACTGGCTTGGAGGGATGACCCTTGTTGGTCGATCGGCCTACTTATACATTTTCTTTAGTCAATTAGACGTTTTTTATTTAATTTGAATTGAAGCCAGACTGTAGAAATGCTGTAATATAAATACTGCGGTGACACTCGTGATGACCTGGAACTGTTAGGACTGCCAGCCATTGATCAGCAGCTCATTTCTATGCATCAACATTAACAAAATGCTCTGCATTGACCGTTTAAGGTTGAATGCTGGCGTGTAGAGGGCGGGATGTGAGGCAGATCCACAGGTTGTTTCGGGATTTATTAAAGGGAATTTCAAACTGGCCGGTGTACAGGTTTTATAAATCTGAATATGCTTTGGCGTACAAACATTTCTTCATTTGTACGTCTGCACGTCACACTACAGGCGAAAAAACACACAAAACAGCTTTTTAATGTCATTGATAGCAGTGGGAACTGGCTAAAGGCATTTTGTTTAGGACGGAACATAACATGATGAAACAAAGACACATGATTGGTTGACACCCCGCGTCATTTCAGAAATTTGTCTTCAGAAAGTTAAGACCAGCTCAACTTTGTGTTGTAGCGGTCAAGTGTCTGCCGTTAGTTCGTAGTATCCGGTCATCGGCTGATAACGGCTTGGAGCCTGTTTGCTGTGTCGCTTACAGTCCCACACAGTCAATTAAGTTCAACCCATCAATGTCACAAACAAATGTGCCAATTGAAGAACCAGATTGAACGAACAAACGAGAAGGAAATGTGTGAACTCTTGGGGGGGGGAAGCATTCCGCCATCTTTGAACTGGACGTAAAAGTACACCGCAAAGCATGTTCAACATACACCCCGATGTGTGACACAGCAATCACTAGTTAGAGGCAGCTCATCCTACAGAAACACTCTCATGATATTCATTATCAAGTCCACTTAAAACTGTCTGAATAGCATCTTAATAACTCGAAATGTAAGTTAATTTAGGTGATGAGTCACTAAACATGGCAACCATATTTACAGTTTGGGCAGCTTTAAAAGTCAATGTGGAGCCTGCATAAATAAATGCATTAAAATGAGCTCACAGCAGAAAATGAGGGGCCATCTATCTCAAGTTTGCTCTTCTCTGCTCCTTTGCCCATAAGCTGCTCCTTTTCAACACACACAAATACACATCAGTGACTGGCTGCAGCAGATGACCTTTGACCCTGGTGCTCCTGTGAGGAGGTGGGGGAGGTGAGGCGGCAGGGGTGAGGGTGCAGGGAGTCCCATTCATCCCGTGGAGAGTGAGAAGGAGGGAACCATGTCCTCTGACCCAAAAGAAGCTCCTCCCTCACCATCTCCTCTGAACACTTTGATGTGTGTGAATGAACACAGTGGTTTGGCGTGAAAATGACAGCATCCATCACCTCAGCCGTTTCCTACCATCAAAATTACGTGAAGCAATTAAAGAATGCCTTTATTCTATTTCTTTATGATAGATTCATATTGTCCATCTCATGTCTTTGTGTTAAGTACAGAGCAGGACGTGGTTAGACTAGCTTAGCTTAGCTTAGCCTGGCTCCGTCTGAAGTTAAACGGATTTGTTTTCCAGAAAAATTGGCGAAAGAAAATGTGAACTAATTTTTGTTTACATCCACTATTGTTATTTGAATAATATGACTAGTGGTCATTGAGATAAATAGCTAATGGTGCTAATTCTCTAGTCAGATGCCAATTGACCGGAAAGGATGTCGTTATGCAACTAAAAGATAACTTTTTTCTCTACACTTTTGCTCTGATTTTTGGGGTTATTTCTGGCAAGGATAACATTTTTGTACTGTATTCCCCCTGTGCCATTGGCCCGTTTTAAAACCACTGTAGCTTGTGCAGCATTGTAACAGAGCAAACTGTGGAGCAGCACAAACAAATTAACAGCAGTAAGATCAACACTGACTGTGCTTGCACTCCATCCCCATCATTATATCAGCACAAAGTTTCACTTTAAAAAATATAATCAAATATTAATCAAATAACAAGATAATCGGCTATTCATCTTATTTCGATCAGCTAAGGTAACATTTCCCCACTGTGCTGTCCTGCTCTAGCTGCCTGTTCACACTCCATCTTATCACCATCATCCTGCTGTCCCGTCTCTCTCTCAGGGACGATTTAAGGTATTTTAGTCTTGGCAGAGAGGCTGAGGGCAGATCCGCCTGATGGGGGTCCGTTGACAGATCGGATCCCCCGACTGTCTTGGGAACAGACACACCTCCAGCTTAACACACATCAGCCAGGAGCATCTAATGCCATTGACCCACATCAGTCTCATCACCTGCTCACTGGAGAGCGGCCTTCTGTTCTGTCTGCGGCGTCAGAGAGAGAGTGAGAAACTACCAGGTTTTCAGGATTAGGATCTGGTCCACAGAGGAGCTGTACATCACAAATAGCACTGAGTTAATGCTGATGTTGAGTGTAACCATGGGCAACAAGAGATGTCGAGGGAAATCTCTCTGTGTGGAGTCGACCGCTCAGGTGTTTTCACTGTGAGATCCAACACCTTCTGCCATACCTCGACCCTGACACAGTGAGAGATTGCTCATTAGTGTGCTAATATTAGCATGCTAACTTAAGAAGCAACCTTATAACTCTAGACTATGTGTTTTTAGGACAATTTCTTATTTTTGTGTTTTTATTAATGAAAAAGAAGCAGTACAGCCGTTCATATTCCACCTAATAAGGTATCAAAAATCCTAGTGGCACCAATATCAAAGATTTTAAAATGCTAAGTAATGGATAATCTTAATCATAAAAGAACTGTCATATATTATACAAAAAAAACAATATAATAAAGAAAACATATATATATTTTTAGGGCATCTTTTTACATAACAAAGACCTGGATTGCCTTTGTCATGTAAAAATGCATTGATCGTTTTAAATAGGGTATCAAAATAGAAAAATTATTTGGAGACTTTAATCCCCTAACAATCACATTGATCCATGCTTTCTCCCTTCTGTACCTCTGGGTCATCTAACCACTGGCATTCCTGTGGTGATTGTGTAGCTGTGATTTAACTTTTAGAATGAATAACTTGTGATCTTACCAAAAATCTTCAGGTATCCATAAGTGTTACCAATGTTGGAAAAGAAAAATGGACGCTTTACATAATAATTAAATTATTACAATTTTTACAACCTCCACTTACAACCTCTGCCGTCCTCTCCTCTATGCTCTGTGTTCAGTAGCCTGCAGTTCAGTCTACGGTTCACAGTTTGTTTGTAACATGAATGTTGGTCTCAGCCGAGTCAATCATAGCTACCTAATTGTGCTGAGTGGTGCAGAATTTAATGTTTTTTACAGGATCTGTTACTTCAATCGGTTTATTTGTGGAGAGATTTTAAACGACACATGTAGAATAAATAGTTTACGATGAGATATCACTATTTTTAAGCTCCCTATTGGTTGCTATTTCTTCTTCACACATGATGTGTTCAAGAACCGTCGGAAAGATGTATATCTTAGAGTCATCAAAGTTCTGTTACTTTGATGAAGTACTTAAAGTTACATTACTTATTACACTTTTAACAGGCTAGCTAGTTATCTGTAACCTGTTGCATTTCAAAAATAACCTTCCCAAGTGTGGGAAGAAAGCAACAGGAAGAAGAGGCCGTGATGAGGAGGAGGAGAGGGAGTTAAAGGTAGAGATAGCTGGTGGAGAAGAATGGGGATGGAGGGGGAGGAAGCTCCTATTTGCAGATGAATGAAGCAGCCGGCAGGATAATGGACAGAGAGGTGGGAGTGAAATGAAAGACAATAGAGGACGGACATTCTCTGGCCTCACGCATCTGCAGCCTCGTGTCCAATTTGCATTTGTGTAGATTTGTGTGAGTGTGTCTGTGTGTCTAGGAGTATAGAAGACACCTAACCCTGATGCAATGTGGCCATGTGACCAGCAGCAGTATTATGACCACATACATAGTGTTTTGCATAGGAGGATCAGCAGACGTGTGACTGGATCAGCCGGCAGACTTCCCAGCATGCTGATTGGCTAAAAAACTGCAACTGCTATACAGAAGAATCTCCTCAGTGAATTCCCTGAATTCCTCCTTGAATGTCAGCTGTGATCCTGAGCCAGCTGTTAGACTACACTACACTCATTCTGAGGAACAAATATTATTTGGCAATATATGTGGATTGGTGCTCGAACTGTTCCATCAGTAAAGGCAACTAAAACAAAGCTTAAAATAGAGATATTTCATCAAAAACATTTCATTTTACATGCCTTAATTTAAAACATTAGATTCTGTCCCACTCAGAGCAACTAGGAAGCCATGATTGACCAACCTGAGACCAACAACCAGACAAATATTCAGTGAAACTTGAACTGAACTGCAGGCTGCTGAACAGAGAGGTGAGGAGAGGCAGGAAGTAAATGTAAAAATATGAAATGCTCAATGTATAAAGCACGTATAGCCTCCATCTTTTTTTCAAAGAAATTCAACTTGCAGTTTTTTCTTTTTTATGATTCATGGCATGGTAACTGTGTTATTTTGCAAAGAAGAAATTCTTTGGCTAAAAGTATTCCCTATACTTTTAAAGTATAGTTCCCTATACCTTTAGCCATGATTGTTCTGTTTCCATTGAGGAGCAGGACTTTTATATTGCAGTGGAAATCAAGGCCACAGACTAAATTGTAACAGGAGCAATAAAAACACCCCTAACGTACTTGGGTTTCAGAGGGTTAACTAGGTTGCATTCAATGTCAATTATAAACATGCCAAAATCCTCAAATGTAGGTTTTATAAATCACCATATGGGGACTTTCCTGATTCAGCTTCCAGACCTTACCGGGAGGAACAGGAGAGACTTTATTTAACCTCCAGGGCTGAAGTAGAGGCTTCACTTTACCCAGCAGTTAGGAAGCAAACTGAAAGCTACACAGTTTATTTACTACCACTCGACAACTCAACTGCTAATTTTCTTCTCTGCTCCGCTCCGATCCCCTCCGACAGAAACAAAGCCCTTTCTAGTCTCCTGGATTCACTTAAATGGTATATACTTTAAATGGACTGCATTTATAAAGCGCCATACTCAAAGCTCTTTACAAACCAAGCCAGCATTTACTGATTCAGACATTCAACCATCCACACACTGGTGGAACAGGCTGACAAGCAGGGTGCCACCTGCTCACCGGGAGCGATAAACACTCACACTCACACGTCGAACAATTTGGAATTCAGAATCTTGCCCCAGGGTAGCTTCAACTGTAGGAGCAAGGGGGTCGAACCGCCGACCTCCTGATTGGTGGACGAGCGCTCTGCCTCCTCTTTCTACCAAAACGAGACGGTCAAAGAGGTCTATGCACTGAGGAAACACCTCATCTTGAACGGGTCTGCTTGAGATTGGCGCACAAATCGAAATAGGAAGTGTAAATTACACGTGTGTATCTGTGAGATGGCGTAAACAAAATGAATATTAGCTGGTGTATATCAGACCTTCAAAACTTTCAAATATTGGCAGCCATATACCTCAAAAATCTACCGTTGATCAGGCTGTAATGCCGTTGACCAAAATTATTATTGCCATGGTAATTGTACTTTAATAACTTTACAAAAACCATAATGATGTAACAGATGTGCATCCAACACGGTGTTAATTCCTTTAAGTGGGTATGACTGAAGGGGCCAAATTAACAAGAACAGCTTTATTTGATAGGAGTTTAGCAGATGGAGCTTTACCCCACATGGATCAGGAGGCATGGGGTCTAGACCCCATCCACACTCCACTGAGCATTAGTCCGACTCGGGGGCCTTTCCTTTCACTCGGCCCTTTGTTTCACTTCATCTGCCCTCAATTGGCTTAATCGTGTCCCTGTGAGGGCCCTCAGGCCTGATGCTGGAGGGGTGAGGAAGGGAGGAGGAGGAGACGGGAGGTGTTAAAGGATCTGGATGGAAATGGCTAGAGGATGCCATCCCTTTTGGTTAGGACAAGGTTTTCAATGACGTGACAGAAACCCCTCCCCCTTCCATCTGCTCTGCGTCGCCGCCGAACAGCAGACATTCCTAGTTACCATCGGTCTACATACAGAAGAATCTCCTCCGTGAATTCCTTGAATTCCTCCCCAAATCCTAGCTGAGATCCTGAGCCAGTTTGGACTACACGTCTAATGCTATATATATATATATAAGAACATAGAATTATCTGCTTTCACATCTCAAATGTGAATATTTACTGGTTTCCTGAGTCTTTAATGATACTAAAGTGAAGATTGTGTACTGTTGAAGATGCCACCTTTGGGTTTTGGCATTTTTTACCATTCTCTGATGTTTCGTAGACCAAACGATTGATCCATTATTCAAGACAATAACAAACGACAGATTGATGGAAATAATCTTCAGCTGCAGCAGAGTTATCTGGGTGTTCAAACTGGGTCTGGCTCTGTACAACTAAACCAATAATTGAACCTGTTAGCAATACAGTATTTGCTTCAAGATGGAAGTTTTCAATATAACATGAAATAACCTGATATTTCCCTAGTTGTAAAGAACCCTGTCCTCAGCTGCTAACGAACACACGCATGTGCACATACCAAACCCACATTTATAGTGCAGAGCAGCACCCCAGGGCTCTGAAGGTGTGACACCCTTCCTTTAAGACCACCTGCTCCCCGACTCAACCAGCTGGTCGGCTGCAGGAAGTAGAAAAGCTGCAGCTACACGCGCTGTTTACTTTCACTTAAGACTTTTTCTGAAGAGACGTTTTGCTATCTGTGTGTGTGTGTGGGGGGGCGACCTATATTATCACGTTACTTTGCCTGGCGACATTGTATCGGTACATGGACATCATGTATCGATCTTTTATTCTATAAAGTAATAATACAGCAGGTACAAGTTTTAATATTTTGCCAACAATAGCTTTTTCAGTCTACTGGTGCTGAGTTTGCTCCGGTTCGGTCATGGTTTAACTCAGCCGGATTGGCAGGAAGTTGGTAGAATCAAAGATGGAGTGTTGGTTGTCTGCTCGACGTATGGTCTTGGATAAAACAGATATTGACAAACTGCAGCATTTTCAGTTGAAAAGTTTCGCAATACTCAGCATGTAGCATAGTGTTTAAAATCGCAAAAAGATTGGATAGTGACTTAAGTATCCCGGTTCTATGATTTGTCCTTTTTGTCTTATTGTAAATGTTTTCAGATCGCAGACTGCATTACGTTTCTCTCCAAACACCCTCATACTCAACGTAAAATATCGTTAAATACTTATTTAGGTTTAGGCAACAAAACCACTCGGTTAGGTTGAGGAAAAGATGTTATTTGGGTAAAAATAACTACAGAAGTGCCGTTACTGACGTACGCAACTTACTGATGAATTCATCAATATAGACTTTTCGTTACACACAGTCTCCTGGCTCGCTGTTGGTAACGTCATATGGAATGGATGAGACCAGCCTGCATGGATCTATTACCCAAAATGGACTTCCTGGATTGTATTTCATCATCTTACGGTTACGTGAAACAACAGTCTGAGCAACTCTTGCTATTTTGTTTTTGTTATGTTTTTTGGTCCGAATGCCTAGGAAAAAAACTTTCTCTAAACATTGTGTCTGGTGGCTTACAGTACAATGTACACTACAAATGTAGAGGCATCTCTTAGGCAGCTGTGCACACACGCACACACACACGCACATGCACACGCACACACACACACACAGACAGGCCACAGTGGGACATCTGCTACGCTGCAGATTGCACCACCAGAGACAGGGTGATAGGGGAACGGGAAGAGAATGGCAAGATGTTGTGCAATGTCACAGTACCTCCACCTTATCGTTGCTGAAGCTACACACCCCTCTGCTCCCTCAGTCACACGCACACGCACACACACACACACGTAATAAATGTGATCTGATGAAACATTCATGGCTGCTCTGTCCAGTTTCAAGCTGCCTCATGTTAAATGCATGGGCCGCTCTTTCACTTTCCCAACCGCACCCTCCGTCACTTATCTTAATATTAGCGATCATGGCTGACCTCTCCACAGCACGGACCTCACCACGGCCTGCGAGATTGCATGATTGAACCTCCACCCGATCCCCACATCTTTCAAATACTCTCCAAAAAGAATGCAACTACAGTAGGGCTGTTACCCAATACAACAGATGTGTCTTGTCAAACAGAAGGTTTGATTTTTTCCACATAGATTATCTGGCGATCCGAAATTCAACCGGCATCCTTTTCGGTGGTGATTCTGAATGCGCCTCTGCCACAGTTTCATCATTAACTGATTATATATCTACACTTCTCAGCGGGTGGGGTCTGCGCAGTCTGCCTGTGGGTTGAGACTCATTGGGTCATGTCGGCAACCCACCCGACCCGTCTTGAAACGCGGACCTCGCACCTCGGACCTCGACCATGCTCTGTTGGTTTAACTTTTTCATATGTGTACAACCTGTTTGTTTATGAATAAATTATTTACAAGAGCACAACATCCACCAAAGATCTAGCCTAGAAAACGCCGATTCAGCTCATGGACTTTCATGAGGCGACCCTACATGCAGGGATCACACACTGGTTCATCGTTCCGTAAAAAAGGTTTTGTTCTTGGCTTTGTTTTTCTGTCTTGGTTGCAATTTAGGAGAATAGGGTTTAATTGCAATACAAGTGAGGCCTGTTTATGAAGATGCATCACAGGCATTCATCACAGAGGTAATTGCCATCTTCTTGTCTCAGCTCGGCTCGAACGAGAACCTCTGTATGTGTGTTAGTCCTTTGCACATCTCGAGTACCGCTCATCGGATCTCCTTCACACTTGGCGGGTGTATTGATGTGAACCCAATGATGTGCAGAGTCGAGGGAGGTGCAATTTTCAACAATTGACAAGTTTAAAAAGAAATGTGACCATCTAACCTTTTAGATGGTATGCCATGTTTTACATGCTATATTTGGTAACTAGAAAAGACACATAAATGTTTGGTTTTGACTATGATATTTTAAGAATTTTTACATTTTCTAACATTTACATCATAAGATTCAACAGGATCATATACTAACTTCAGTTTAGATTTGATATCAAAGACATCATAAAGAAGCCATTTCACAACCTTGGAAATAAATTACTTTCTATTCATTCTATCTCAATGAAAAAAAACTCCCCTAGTTTGTTCAGGCTCACTAGATCACACCCTATTTATCAATTCCATTTAATAAGTTTTGGGTGAACATTATGTTGTTCTCCCAGTGTTATGATACAAAGAATAAGCACTGCTTGTGACACTGAGGCCAGCAGCTGTCCTCTGACCTGCAGCCCGGCTGGACACTCACACTGGCAGCTTGGAGACATCTTGCATCGGTCTGTGTGTTGCATGCTAGCACATGCTCGCCTGTCTGTCAATTCAGACTCTTCCTCATGATCATCATCATCACCATCATATATCGTCTCTGCTAAGTATTCCCTGTGGCAGCCAGCTGTGAAAACCCAATGACTTAAAAGAGGTGCAGTGGGTTTGGACCCGGGAGGATGGACGCGGAGTCGAGTGTGAACGTCTTCTGGGGTTTCCCTCTGCTGCGAGGTTGTAATTACTTCAGGTCACACGTGACAGCATCATTACGAGGCACGACACTGACGGGGAAGAGAGTAATTGAAATCCCACAACTGGCTCTAAAACAAGCTACTACTCTGACGATGAATCTTCAGTTACTAGACACAAAAAGTTGTCCCGTGAGATGCTGATCACATAATTAGTTCTTGCAGTGCTTAAAGAGCAACTTGCAGGTTGCTTTTTTAAAAACATTTTATTACTAGATTTATACTTAACCTTTCTCGATAATGATAGATAGATATTTTATTTTGCTGGATTTTGTTTTGGCTTTGCAAAAAGTAAGAGTTTTAAGCAATGCTCCTAGAAAACAGTCTTACAAGACATTATCCCTGACTCGGCACAAATTTAGAGGACCTAGCTATTTCCTGTAGTTTTACATTGCATTTAACCCTTTGTCTTCATGCTGAATGCTCCTGCCTGTCAATACGTGGAGTCGGTAGTTTACAGGAAAAGGACCGACCCTAACTGTCGTGCCTGGTTGCGTTTTTCTCGGCAGGTAAAGAGATGGCAGATTTATCGGCCTGGCTGCTTTATTCAGCATTGGACAGATTTGATCCAGTGCCTTTTGTGAGAACCTGGAATTATAGTGGGACATTGTCTCTCCTCTTCTTGGATACCAGGACGACAATGAGAAGAGGCCGAGCCGAGGTCTGCGTGTCGGGTTCGAGCGCTTCCATGATTGTCAGGTTGGAGAGAGAGAGGGGAGTGTGCTGCGTGTTTCTGATACAGGGTGTAGTTGTTGCGTTGTGTAGTTGTGTGAGTGGCCTTATTGTCAACAATATAGTTGCCTTGGCTCGCGCACTTGAAATCTTGTATATTGCATAATGAGTGTGTGTAGGACACCTCCAATTCTGCCTGGTAAAGCCAATGCGAAAGTGTCTTAAAAGTTGCATTCTCTCTACTGACCATCAGGGGGCGACTCCTCTGATTGTATAGAAGTCTATGAGAAAATGACTCTACTTCTCTCTTGATTTATTCCCTCAGTAAACATTGTAAACATGAGTTCATGGTCTCAATCTCTAGTTTCAAGTCTTCTTCAATACAGCATGATGTTCATTTAGTAAATTATGGTCCATTTAGACTCAGATAGAACATAAAGCAGAGTGTGCTTTAGGGCGGGGCTACCTTGTGATTGACAGGTCTCTACCAGAGCAGTGTCAGCGTCACTATGTCACTCCTTCGCAGTCCAAATCTGATCACATCCTTTCACTGGTTGCAAAAAAAAGATGGCTCCTTTCAAAATGGCAAACTCAAGGATTCATAACATCAGTCCATTTTTTTAATCACGTCTACTCTCTCTCTCTCTCTCTCCCCCCTCCCTAACTCCCTCCCCCAGGGGAAAACAAAAGTTTACATTTAAATAAACTATTAACTCAATACTCTGCCAAACCTCCAACTTTGGACCAAGCTCTAGTTACCACATTTATTTAAAAAAATGACGTTATGAAAGTATTCACGGCTGTTTCCAGATCAGTCACGATCCACAATCAGTCAGTAAACGGCGGCATGAGCAGCATTGCTCCTCTCTGATTTCTGCAGCAGTCCCCCCCCCTCCCCTCTGCCTGATGGAGGGGTCAGATAGGCTTCTGCATGATGAGAGCTTGCCGTGCCGCTATTTAGTCTCATATCCTCAGATTTACATTTCTTAACAACGCCCCCCCACCCATACTGTTACATAGTGCTCCCTGTGAGTGTGTGTGTGTGTGTGTGTGTGTGTGTGTGTGTGTGTGTGTGTGTGTGTGTGTGTGTGTGTGTGTGTGTGTGTGTGTGTACTGCACCAGTTTGCGGTGGGGCGATCTCGGCGGAGCTTCCATGATCCGCTAGGCTGATCTGGACCTCTCAACACCCACACACTAAAAATAGCAGCAGCAGCAGCAGGAGCAGCAGTGTGCTCACATACTGAAGGCAGACAGCCTCCCAACAGCAGCTCTGGGAACAGATTTTACCCCGTAGCATTACAAGGTGAACGTGTTTGTTAGGCTTTAAGTCTGCTGTCTCTTGACCCCGGCCTCAGAACTACTGACCCATCAGATCAGCTGATCCCAACAATACCAACACATCCCATTTCAAAAAATGCTGCCATGTTTCTATTAATGACGCACTTTGGTAATATTTACACCTACACACCCTTTCTACACAAACTATGTCGGTTTAATGTATGATTAGCGTTGTGCTATTAACATTTAAAATTGTCATTTCGGTGCTTAAAACAGGACAACATTTTGGGGAAATCAGGTTTATGTAGATGTGTTATAGGACACTACTCATTTTGAATTTAATTATTAAATTATCAAATGAAAACTAACTAATCTTAATAGTGGTTGGATTGCTGTAGTAAATGCTACAGTGAAATACAATTACATAGCCCATGTGAGCTAAAACAATTAGATGATCAATTGATTAGTTGGCCCACAGGAAATTATTCAAATATTTTGATGATCAATCGTTTAACCACCAAATGTTCCTCGGTTTCGGCTGCTCAATTATGAGGATCTACTGCTTTTCTTTGTCTTCCATGTTTCCACCCATTTCAAACATTTACTGCATCCGTCAGGAACATGATTAGCAGAATAATCAATAGTGAAGATAATTGTTAGCTGCTGTCCTTACAGATCTAATGATTAAGTCATATTTAAGAGATCTAACATAAATTATAATGATCCTTGCTACTGTTATAAACATGAGACGGGGAAACCAAAAACATCCCCAGCTCATAACTCATCACGGTCTGCAGTCATCTGTCTGTGTTGTCTGTTCATACACACTCTACTGTGCATCTATGTGTGTGTGTGTGTGTGTGTGTGTGTGTGTGTGTGTGTGTGTGTGTGTGTGTGTGTGTGTGTGTGTGTGTGTGTGTGTGCCCCCAAATACAGAGAAATAAAAACATTCTTGTGTGTGTATATTTTGTCTGCTCCGTGATGTGTGTGTGTGTGTTTGTGTCTGTAGGTGTGATGCTGTAGTTTATGCTGGAGGCTCTTGAACACTAGAGCGTGGAGAGGCGGTCTCCTAGCAACCATAGCTTTCGCAATTCCATGACCCTTGGATGGTGCACATGGGTGGTGTGTCTGGAAACTGAATACCTGCTACGGACAAAATAACTCCAACCATAGACTGTATGTAAAGATACAGTCGCTGACCGTGTCGCTAGCTAGCTTAGCAGCTTAGCATCACACGATCTTGTCACGGCGTGGGAAAGCACATTGTTATCAACAGATGAGTGACAACTCTGCTCTGTAACCAGTGTAGCAGTAAAGCATGGTGGAATCAGTAAGCTTACCAGCTAACTATCTGGCTACAATGCAAGCTTGCTGATTCCACCATGCTTTAATGCTACACTGGTTACAGAAAACGGGCTGAGCACCAGGCTGTTGACCCTCTGCCTCACTCCCTGTCACTCTGGTGAAGAACAAGCTACCTAGCTAACTAGCTAACTAACCAGCCATCCGGAGCTACGACCGCTCTCTTCCCGGCGAGCTGCAACCACTCTTCACAGCCCTACTGACCTGTGTCGTCAAGCATAACAACTAACAACAATCGGTCAAGTCAAGTAACCAAAGAAAAGAGCTCATAATCAGTTCTACTCCTATTCTTTTTCTTCCGATCGTCACTCCTTAAATAGTTTTGCGGCCCAAATCACAATTATAAAGCATTTATAGATGAAAAGCCAAATCAATAATCATGGTCAATGATCAAAAGGCATGTTTGATAAGCACACTTGCCAACCTCCAGACATCAAGGCCTAAATGATGCTAAGTAATCAATTAAAAAGTGAAATAGTTGTGACAGAAACAATAACTTGACAGGAAATGCAGATTTTTGAGCAAGTCGTTATGGCTTTAATGCCAGCTAGGCAAAATAAATATAAAACTTTGATGTATTTGTCCAAATCAGTTAAAAAAAAATATATATATATATTTCAATAGTCTTGATTAGGAGACACTTTATTCACATTCAGCAAATAGGCAAATTGTTGGAGAGGCTGGATATAGTATGTGATTTGATTAGAAAGTGGCTGAACAAATAAAACAAGTCTGAGGTTGAGTCAATCAATAGTCAGTATGGTAGTATGATATTTATTTTACCAGCAGCACACACAGCCCTTGCACATTTTAATAGTGAGCTACTTTTCCTCCCCACTCTATCGATCTCGGGGGGCGATCTGGAGTGGCCTTGTACTTCTTGAATACTAAGCAGAACACTTACGTCTGTGTGTCTTTGACCCCAGTGAACCTTCTCTGCCTGCACCGTGTGAACCATTAGCGGGAAGGAAAGAGGGCCACGACCTGGACGGGCTCCATTAAGAGGCCCCGCAGGAGGACCAGGTGTCCGGGGGACATTTCACTAGAGCCCTTTTTCTAGACATGAAATACGTGAACATTGGTGGCTCCGACTGTCTTTTCAAGGTGTTGGCTCTGTGTCTCATAAGGCGGACGTAAGGGGACGTTTACATTAATGTTCAGTGCGGCTTCATTCTGATATGGACCGCACATTAACGTCACAGCAGCACACACACACACACAACATGTCTTTGTGTGATTTGGTGAGGAACTTAAATAAATCCAGCTGTTTGAAGGAGACGTTTTTCACAGCATGATAAAATAGATATTAGAGATAATAGAGTTGAAGAGGGAGTCTGTTGCTTTAGCTCCGCCTACCTTCTCTGGTGGAACGACCACTTTCGCGATACAATCAATCTACTTTAATCAATATCAACAGAGGGGAAAATCCACGATTATCTGCGTCAACAAAACAAACCATTAAATCCCACGTACTTCAACATACACTACCATTCATATAATGTTTTTGCAAATGTATCATTACATCAATAAGGGCCATCCATTCCCACACCATGAAAGACGGATGGGGGGGGGGTTAAGGGCTAGATAAAAAAACTGCGTGTGTTCATTGTGTAGGAATCAAAGTGTCCCGCTCCGACTTCCCCGTCTCACTGCGCTGCATTCACCCCCACGCACTCCCCCCCTACAACGGTGGTGCCTGACGGGTGGGTGTTTCATTTGTTCTCCAGCAGCAGCGTGGCTAATTAAAACTGCCTCCTGCTTGTTAACGGCCCCACCCTCCCACCGCTCGGCTCCAAAGTAAAGCTCGGAGGCTGCCGGAGTGCAGGCTTCGCTGATTCGTGATTAATTGATCTTTGCCTAAAACACAAGACACGAGCCAACATCAGAACACATGCCCTAAATGGCTACACGTGTTCACCATTGACATAAATACTCACTGGAAGCTGTACGGCATGTTGATAGTTTTTATTTTGGGGAATTAAGAAACATAAATTCACCCTCTACCCAGCGAAGCAGCCTCCCAGCAGAAAAGACTTATTCACTTATTGACCTTTAAAACCTCTGTCATCCTTTGAGAAGTATGTCTGAATACTATAATCTAAAGTATTTAACAATCTAAGTGTGTGTGCGTGTGTATGGCTCGCATGTGTCAAACTCAATGGAGCCGTTAGCTGCAGCAGAGGTCACACTGCAGCCACTCTTCCTCCACACATCATCGCCCACCAACAGAACTAATCAATATCCATCCAATGATAGCGCAGGATCACTGTGGTGTTAATGGAAAGAAGTAAGGCTGATCATAGCCCCGTTTCTGCCCCTGATTCCTCTAACGGATGATTCGTCTGCAGCACCACGTATACCTGTATATTTACCTACATTTACCCTGCGCTGACAGACCAGAAAATAAAAACTTTGCACTGTAATGTCCAACCTTTTTTTTTATGCTTTACATCAAAAAATAATTATTCATTAAGCGTCAACATGAATAATCATGAGTTATTCTCAGAGGGACAGCTCTGGTTGTGAGCGGCGCTGTCCCCGGTGCTGAAACACAGCAGAGGAGATTATTAAGACAGAAAGTCCCCCAAAAACCAGGTCTTTTCTTTTAGTGTAAATAGCCTACAGTTTATTTATCTATTCATGTGTTTACAGGCCTACATAGGAACAAATTCCTTGTTATGGGCTATTTTTGTGATGTATTGAATGTTTTTATTGCACATAATTTAGCCGTCAATAAAAAGGTACTAATATTTATCTATATTTGCATATAGAGTATGTAAATCAGGTGGACAACATAATACAATTACTGCCAATCCCAAAACATACTTGCAGCTGTAACCTGACAGTTACATCCTACAGCGGTAATTCTACCATGTAAACCAGCTCCGCAGACATTCAGGCTAACACTGACTCTGGCATTAAGTGTTCGTTAGAAATAATTCCATTTGGAATATGAAGGATGGCATATGTGCAGCGCTCTTTATTAAAATATATGTGTGAGTGGATTGTGTTGAATGTGAGCAGACAGGCTAACAGGCAGAGCTTACTGTGAGCAGCAGCACTGACAAAGGGCTCAGACTGATACCGACAGTAGCCAGATTTCAGCTGAACAGCCATGATGTTTTCACAGCTACATAGCATATACAGTACCAGTCAAAAGTTTGGACACACCTTCTCATTCAATGGTTTTTCTTTATTTATTTTTTCTACATTGTAGATTAATATTGAAGACATCCAAACTATGAAGGAACACATATGGAATTATGTGGTAAACAAACAAATGCTCAACAAACCAGAATATGTTTTATATTTTGTATTCTTCAAAGTAGGTGAATGAGAAGGTGTGTCCAAACTTTTGACTGGTACTGTATTAGAGAGGGAATTATGACCTGTTTAAGTATTTAAATAAAATAATCAAAAATACTTATTTAGTATTTAAATAGACATTTTACACTGACTTTGGGTGGGTTTAAATTATGCTGTACAGTTGCCATACCAATGCTCCAGCCCTTCAGCAGCATGTATATTGACATTTGAATAAAATACGTTTTTTGAAAAGTTATACCGTTATAGAAATCTTAGGCCATACCGCCCAGCTCTGCGGACTAAAGCAGAGCTCTACCACTCAGCCCACACACACACAAACACACGCACACACACACACACACACACAAACACACACACACGTTTGGATCCTCTGGGGGCAGCCCTTCAGACAAACACATTTACACAATAATCCTATTAGAGAGAGAAAGTGCTCTGCCTCTCTCTCGCTCTCTTCATCCGTCGATACTTCCTCTATGTCGCCTGCCCCTCCCCCCTCCCCTCCATCCACTGTCAATGCCAGTCAATATGCTGCTATCTCTGCTCACTTTTTCCTATTCTAATTTAAACGGGGCCTTGCTGCAGCCATCAGTGTTGGACGATATCGTCGGACAGCTCAACAGATGTGTGGGAGTCGTTCTCCGCAGTGGAGGCGACGCGCTGTTCTCGCTTGTGAGGCGCCCGCCGTACACCCTGTCAATATCCCCTCATAGCTTTGTTTCCTCTGCCTCCTCTGTCCACCCCCCCCCATCTTGGCTCTCCGCCAATGCACAGGCGAGCTAACGGCGAAAAAGATTAGAGCTGCAACCACTTCGGCAAATGATTCTAGGCTGTGACGGATGAAAAGTGACGTGCTGCTGGCATGTTTGAAGTGTCTGCAGTGGCGTGCTGCAGTTTGAGCAGTGTAGGGAAATCAACGTTTAGTGAAACAGACTTTTTGTTGAATGAACACAGGCTATTAGACAGTAAAGGTCATCCATCTCCCATATGATTCAATGAGGATTCAATGGTTCAGAACTCCATTTAAACGTTTAGATAAAATGTTAATGTTCTCTGTGATGTGTTTTATGATGACCCCCTGTGAAGGCCGCAAAGCAGAAACTCTTGTGTTTTGTGTTGCTTGTCCTAAGGACAGAAGAGATGTTACAATCAAAGAGATGTTACAATCCTGAGGACGCCCACAACATTAGGAAACGGTAGAATAGATGAAGGGACAGAGCGGGTCATTTTGTTAGGATCCAATCTATATTAGCGCTGTTTAAAAGGTTTCATTTTTATAGCCATTTTCACAAGAGGCTAAAATATCTAAGTGATTCAAAATGATTGCTCTCGATTGGTTTTTTGATGAGCCAGAGAGAACATGAATGTACATGTGGAATGGCTATGAGATTAGTTATGAAAAGGGAGAGATTAATTGTCAGGCTTTTGGCCCCGTCTTTGGTTGAGGACAATAAAGACAGGTAGAACCACTGACTCACTGATGTGTCCTCTTACAACCACTCTGCTCCCTGCGGGGGAACACTTAAACGGCTCGGGCTGCGGCCTCTTACAAACTGCTGTCCTTACGTGTCGCGACATTGGCGGGAAGTGAGTAGTTTGTTGATTCTCTTGTGTCGGGTGATGAGGGGGGTAAGGGGGGAGGGAGCAGGACAAAGATGGAGCCCAGGAGAGCGAAACTCAACCACCCTGAGGTGCGTATCAACGTTTTATTAATCCGACAGCCTGGTGTGCTGCTTAATGCCTTTTCATACAGCGCGCACATGTGGGTGTTTAGTGCCACCATTAAAACACACACATACACAAACAGATGTGGAGGAAATAAACTGGAGAGGAACAACTGAGGAGTGCAAAATGACTGATGAACAGTGATGCTGGAGTTAGTTAGTTTTCATTATAAAGAAACATCACTATTTTTATTGCTTAAATTTTCTTTTGTATACGATCGTTCTCTAAGGGTGCTCTGATTTTTGGGGTCCATCAATGATCGCTGGAAGCAGTGTCAGCCAATCACGGATCCACAATGTCAGTGTCTATTTGAAGCCTTCTATTTATTTATATAACTATTCATAACAACGTAGTATATTGTGTATTAAAATTAAGAGATGAGAAAGTATCATAGATTTACCCTTTGCTAAGTCCCGGCCATGGAACGCACCCTGGCCAATCAATAGTCCAGGTCCAACCAGGGTACGACTACTAGCTCTATTTTCAGGCTGGTTTAGTGGATTTGAAGTTGTTCCTGGTTAAACATAGACCAGGGAGTTTGGAATGATATATGGTTCAACTTTCCACTTCTTCAAGAATAACCAACTCTAGTTTGTTCGAAATGAACCTTAATTATTGTATTAATTGGCCGAGTTAGGCGTGAAAATATCAGGAGAGGAGCGAGTGGTAGGTCAGACATCAGAGAAGCAGCGGGGGAAAACAGCTGTAGAGCCAGAAAATTGCCAAAAAGTGAAAAGTGGTTTCAATCGCCGGTCTCACAGGCCGATCAGCTGACAACCAGGTTGGTTTCGACCTGTGGCCGATCAATCGGTGCATCGCTAAACCAGATGTAGCAAAGGACCATTTATCCTGATTCTAGTCCCTTGTGAGGGTCAATGTTCAAAAGCGCTGGATAATACATTTCCCATCATACTCATAAGTCTTTTGTTTGACGCAAGGAGGGTTAAAAGTGGAAAGTCATGCTTTATATTGCGTCACATCACAGTGTTTCCAATAATACTGATGACAAAGAAAGATCTCAATGAAACATTGTGTTGTTTATTGCACTGTAACTATTTCAGGTTGTGCATCAGCTTGTTACGAACTACGGGGCTGAGGGAGGGACAACAGTGTTCAGTCAAAGTACTGATGGAGGCTGGATTTTTCCCATCAGTTATTACCCCTCTTTACGTCCCGTGGCCGGGGATGCAGGAGACAACACAAGCGTATGTGACGGATACGGCGGCAGCTTAGCGGCTTGAGCGTGCCGATGTGAATATTTCAACCATGTGCTGCCAGCACAACACATAAGCTCGCTGCCCCACCCTGCTGCTGGGATCAAATGTCAAGCTGGCTGACAGACACGCAGACACGTGCAGAGTGGAGCCGTCATGTGGGGTTTGACGGATGTTGTTACATCTGTCAACAACATTTTTTATAAGGACGGTCTCAAGTTCAGCACTGACCGATTGAGGAACTAGGAAGAGAAAGATTTTTTTTTTTTTTAAATAGCTGCTGATGTACCTTCTTTCTTCTTTGACTTACTCCCCTGGCTTTTTGCTAATCTTGTGAGTAAAGGGCCAACATATTTCTGCTGCAATCACAAAGAGCTGAATAAGTATTCCTATTAACAGCTTCATTAAGAGCTGTTAATTAGGGGCCTCATGCTGTGCGGAAAACTCACAGGAGGAGTGCACCTTATTTCTCCATTCACAGAAGCTCAACAGACAGGAGTGCAATGCAACCACAACACATGGTGAGTTTAGAGTTTGGGCAGCAGCTGCAATCAGACTTGCAGTACATTAACCTATAGGGGTAGACCGATCACCAGCCTGTCCGATTAGCGGCTGCTATATCAGTATTTTTACCATTATTGGATTTTTATTATTCAATTGCCACTAAAATAAATACCTTTTAAAATGTGCTACTTTGGCTCTGATGCAGCTGCCTGTCTCTGTCTGCAGTCTCACTCAATGTCCCACCCACAGCATTCTCTGATTGGTTACTCGTCACAAGTACTAGCCTGGCAAAGGCTAGTACTTGTGGTGCTGCAGCAGATAATGCTGATGTTAAACATCGCAATCCTCTACGCGGAAGTTGCAAAGTTAACTTCAGTTGTTGTCGCCCTACTTGATAACTAATAATCGGTTTAGAAACTGAAATAACAGTCGATCCATACAACACATACAATGTATCTATATGCATATTTCCAACTTGAGTGAAAATAAAAACAATTCACTGAAGACTGTTGAAATGCAATCTGGAAAATGACCATAATCGAGGATCAGAAAAGTGGGAGTCACTAAAAAATTTGATAATTTATATTAAGAAAAATATATGTAATTGGCAGGCAGCAACCCCAGTTCTGCTGAGTGAAGCCAATGCAGAAACTTGCGTTGTCTCGCCTGACCAGCAGGGGGCTGATTGTAACGAAGTCGATTAGATAATGACTCTACTTCTCTCTTGATTTATTACCTCAGTAAACATTATAAACATGAGTTTATGCTCTTGATCTCTTGTTCATTTATTAAATTCAAAATTTACAAATTGTGAAAAAAACAACATGGCAACAGCGGTAATCCAAAATGGTGACGGCGAAATCTCCCAACTTGAGGCTTCATAACATCAGTCCACAAACCAATGGGTGTCGTCCCGATGACTACGTCCACTTCTTATATACAGTCTATGGTAATTTCCGCACAAAAAAAATGTGTCTCTTTGTTGTTTCTTGCAAACCAAAAGATGCAAATAACTTTGGAGTTGTGAGGTGTCTTTGCTGTCAGAAAAATGAGTTCCACTTAAACCCAAACAAACATCCATTGTACCTTTAAACTAATGAAAATCATCATGGCTGTGTCTCAAACACACCGTCCTTTAACCTAAGCCACCAAAACCACAGCCGGTCAATACAACAATGTAAACACACACTATCACCCAACCTCAACCACGACGTCAGCGTGGTCACGGTTAGACTGGCTGACCTCAGAATGCTTCCCTATTCTCTGTTCTCTCCCATATATATATATATATAATAACCTCCCTGTATGAGGCAGGTGGTGTCTGGCGTGATGCTTTGATTGACACGTGTGGTTCAGTCTGTGTCACCGAGAACCCAAACAGGCTTCTCCCAAGTCCTGAAATGCTGATGATGCCTTGACCCACATCTACGACATCTGACCACAATTCCGAATGCTATGTCATGAATTATGCCACGTGCACTTGTGAGTGATGATGGTGCATTTTGACGGGATCAATAGGCCTAGTGGTCTAAGCCTCTGCTAGGACTCCTGACAAACACGCCTTGACACGAAATTTAACATCCATCAATTATTAACTCGGCCTTATTAATGAGCTTGCTTGCTGCTGGGGAGGAACTGCCATTGTCTATATTGAAGATGCGGGCCCACACCCCTCACTTTAAAAAGCAACTAGCGGAATAAAAAGAGTCATCGTTTTGGGAGTCGGGAGTTCTCTCCCTCTGCTTTCACGCCAGACTCAATCCAAATTCCGGATGTTTTAATTGTGTTTTTTTTTTTTTTTTTATGCAGAGCAACTCTAAATCCAGGAGCGTTACAAGTTTGGACTTGTGGTCGTCACCTCTACGCCATCAGTGCGAGATTACAGCGAGGAGCAGCTCTTACAATGGGGCAGTATACTAATGATGGCTAGTTTCTTCCTTCATTGATGGATTGTGTGGGTGAATTTCCCGCGGGGAAGAAAAACCTACTGCTGTTAAAGTACGGCTGTTAAGCTAAGTGTTATGACATATTACCCCCTTATTGCCACCCATTTAGGGGCACAGACTGGTAAACCCAGGACTATATCTCCGCGTCTTGACACCCAAAAGGGCTGACTGTGACGGTGTTTAAAAACGAGGTAACGTTTGTGTTCGGATGTTGCCACGCTTCTCCCAATTCCCAGCGCCTCCTCCCATGGGAGGCGCCTCCATCCACCGCGAAGGAGAGGACGGATGCTGCGAGCCCGGAGGACCTGGCTAGCCGAGCCTCAGCCCACACTGGCGCTCGGGAGCACGGGTGTCTCTGCTGCTAGCATCCCGCTGGAGGAGCAGGTTTAGCTGCATTCCAGCAAAGAGACGGCGATTTAGACCGACAGGTGCAACAGCAGCAGCAGCAGCATCATCATCATCATCATCATCATCATCCCCATCCAGCCGTGCTCAGCCTCCCTCTCTACCCGCTCCTTCCACCTTGACAAATACAGCCACATTTAAAAAGCCCCCCCATGCCAACACACAACCTTCCGGTGAACGGACACGGAGGAACAAACCAGAATGTGGGATTTCGTGATTTAAAAAAAAATAATTGTTGGATCGTGCGAGCGAATAAGTGGCGAGCTAGCTAACGCTGGCTTCAGCGGCGCGGCGACCGGAGGGACCGCTGTTAGCCTCGTCGCTGGGTCGGCTGCCTCCCCTCCTGCTCTGGGGGGGAGACGAGGCATCGAATGGGAGACCGAGCGGGAGGGAAAGGATAACGCGTGTTCGTGGTTTGGACTCACCTCTCTGCCATTTTGCCCCGACGGTTCTTTAAAATCCCTTTAGAATAAATCCCACAGCGGCTCCCATGTTGCCGAAATTGCGGTCGCCGCAGTCAACGAGTCACTCCTCCCAGACCAGTGTCGAGCTGGCAATGGTGACGAACACCGCTTCCGGTAGTCACCTTCACACTAAAGGCTTCTCGCTCGATAGCGCTGATCTGGCACCTATTTTGGAAATATGGGTGTGAATAATAAAAAAAAAACGGCATACAATACTTAAACCATAAAAGTAAGCCTATACTGTTGAAATGTCAAGCGCTCATGGTCCGTAGGCTATGTACAGGATAGATACCAAATGTGACATTATGAACCACACACAAATAACAAATGAGTACCTTGGAAATCCTCAATAACATTTTATGGAAATATCTTTCATATTGTTATACATTTAATGGGAAGCATTTTATTCTTAAAAGAGCGTCTATTTACATAGTCTAATACAACATTTCTTGATGTTAGCATTGATGTCATGTGTACTATGAAATAATTTCAAAAAACGCTCAAATCTTAATATTGTTCCTCTCACAACAGCCCCGTGAATGCTTTGTTTACACTGTCGGGTCAGAGGGTAAAGGGTCAGTCGGCAGTGGTTAAAATGCATTAAAAACACGACAAAATGTTCACATATGCTATTTTCTACTGAAGTTATCATTCAATAACTTCCGTTATGAATCGTGCTCATTTTAGCTAGCTTAACGCAAAAGAGAACGCGCACTGCTCGTTTCAAGTGGCGATGCATTCATGTTCAAATTAAAAGTAACCTTTATGTGGGGTTGTTGTTATGTGTTGCTGATCAAAGACATCAGGTGGAGGGCTTCATTTGTCCGACTTTGTCAGGGTTTCATGGAGATGGCAGCCGGTCCCAGCATGCTCTGGGGCACGAGCTGGACATGTCTTCACAGCGCATCGAAGAGCTACCACAGAAACACAGACACTCCCATTTAAACCACACTTAAGAACTACTTGGAGAGGAGACATCCACCCATGTGACTGTGGGATGAAACCCATGAGAACAGAGAGAAAGCATTTGAACCCACAACAAACCAGGAGTCAAACATCTTGATGGATGGAATTAGATATTACCTGCGATTAAATATCAAACCTGTGACTGGTTTAAAGTCCCTCAATTAGTAATTATTAAAATTGCAAGGAAATCTGTCTTAAATAAACGAGGAAAATGTAATCGGAATATGCTGGGTCGTGAAAGTGCAATACCCCGCTGCCAGTTCTAATGACCAAAACAAATACCGTGCATACCCTTACCATCACTGCCTGCCAGCGTTAAGCCAAGCCTAATGTATTCAGGGTCAGATCTCTTCACCACACACACTGGAGTTTTTGTGTTGGGCAGAGTTGTCTTCCCCATTACTTTTTTCATTTAAAAAAAAAAAAACGGATCCATTTTGTATCTGCATCAAAAGGAATGGCAAAACTTGTTTGTCTATGTGGATCCTTGAGCATATTTAGATGTTAAAAAAACTAGCTTTGTCAATTATAAATAACATATATATATATATATATATATATATATATATATATATATATTTTTTTGCCAAACCTTTGGCGACCCTCTATGGTGCTCTTAGGGGCCACCAATGGGCCCCCGGACCAATGGTTGAAATGAAAATAGCTGTACTGTAGCAAATCAGATATAAAGTTAAATAAACAAAGTTAAACCTTTTTCACCACCACAGTCATTTAAACCGAATCAGTTAGACAAACTGCTGATTGTCATCATCAAATAATTGTCACATTCTTTTCTTTTCCAAATTATGAATAATATTGCCAAATCGTTCGTCGTTCTGTTTGTCTCTCACCATGCCCTAGAATCATGACTCACAGCTTTGTCCTAACCTGCATTCTAAGCCCTAGTTTACATTTCTTAATAAATCGTTATTAATAGAGGAACTGGTCCTGGTTTTTAGAGGTGCGGAAAGACAAAAAAACAAAAAACAACAACAACAACGATCTTGTCTCCTTTGACCCCCCAAATGACTGTGTGTAATCTTTTTATTTTTATTGTTTGATAAGTTAGTTAGTAAGTTAGTTAGTTAGCCACTCATTTAGCAAGAAACAACTTATTCCTGTTCGAGCTAATGCTAATGTCAATGCTTTTTTTTTTTATCAGCATAAAAACACTCAAACAACACACACAACCATCTCTCCATGTTTAACATAGAGGGAACAGGTTTCTGAGAAGTTCTTGTGTGTGTGTGTGTGTGTGTGTGTGTGTGTGTGTGTGTGTGTGTGTGTGTGTGTGTGTTGTGTGTACGTGTGTGTGTGCGTTTGTGTATATGTGTGCGTGTGTGTGCGTGTGCGTGCGTTTGTGTCTGCGTGTGTGTGTGTGTGTGTGTGTGTGTGTGTGTGTGTGTGCGTTTGTGTATGTGTGTGCGTGCGTGTGTGTGTGTGTGTGTGTGTGCGTTTGTGTCTGCGTGTATGTGTGTGTGTGTGTGTGTGTTTGTGTGTGTGTGTGTGTGTGTGTGTGTGTGTGTGTGTGTGTGTGTGTGTGTGTGCGTTTGTGTCTGTGTGTATGTGTGTGCGTGTGTGTTTGTCTGTGCTGATTGCGGCCCCAAGTGGACATTGAGCAGAACTTCTGCTGCCTGTTCCAGCTCAGCATTTGACATGGGATTCAAGTCATGTTATTTTATTTGAGCCTAATTTAAAAAAACAAATATTTTACTATGTATTTAAACTGGTATTTTGTTTACTTAGCTATTAACAATTTCTCGTACTTGTATTGTGCAGTGCTTCGGAGTTTGGCAGCTAATTACTTTCTCCACAGAGATCTGTTATTATAGAGCTCTGTAACCATGTGTGTGTCACCAACTTCTTTTTAGTCCCTTAACTTCATCATCATCGACCATCGCAACTGTCTGCTATTACATCCGTCACTTGACTTTGAAGGTTTGATCTCTGGACTGGTAATATGAATCTGGATGTTAAATAAAGATGTAGAAAAACAAGAACCGCAGCAATAGAAGCTTTCAATCTGCAGGTAAACTCTACTTTCCATAGCCCTGTCATAACAATCTATAATACGTGTAATGTTAAGTGATATTAACCACAAATGTCAACATATATATACTGTATATATATATATATATATATATATATATAAACAAACTGTATATATATATATACTGAATATATATAAACTATATATATATACAAACTGTATATATATATACAAAGAGATGTGCAGTGAATATGAAACGACAACAAAAAGAGGCTAAACATCTTAGAAGTCTGTGTGTCTTGCTTATGTGTTTGAGTGGTGGGGCCCTTCGCATGTCTTTGCCCAGGGGCCCATTGTCTCATAGTCCTCCCATATGCACAATGATACAGTGTACTGTGTGGAATACAGAGTAACTCGTGGCATAAGTCATACAGTATGTCTAAATATGATCTTATACAAGGCCAAACTTACCTTTGACATTAACCTTAAAATGAACTTTGTAATTTAACAGACGAAATATAATGTGCTGATGATAAGTTATTCATGAGAGTTTCCTTGCAGGGAATAGTGATGTGTTCAATTATCATGAAGCCACTCTAGCCTGTGTCACAAAGACTTTGGGTCCTCTCTGTGGCCCCTGGTGGTACTACTACTTGGGAAAACTTCTGCAGCTTCAATAATATTTTACCACAAACCCTGTGTATTTGATCATATTTACAATCTTACATTGTAAATATGATCAAATACACAGTTTGCACTAAAACTGCTGTTTTGGGAGCTAATCTTTAGGATGGAGACAGATTTCTTTCTTTTGTTTTGGGGGGGGGGGGTTGTTTGATGTTGTGACTACATGATTCAGATATTATTGCAGATATATGATTTTGACCTATAGCATCAGCCTGTTGCCTATTATTAACCACACAATCTAAATCTTAGGTTATGTTTGATGGGTATAACATAAGCTAATAGTTGCTTTCAGAACTTTGATTAAAGAATTCAACAGAAGTCAAAATTACATGCTAACTTCGCCAGCTACGGTAGAGTCAACTCAGTATATTTATAAGACACATTTAATAAAAATGTGTCTTATAAGTTGACCCAAAGGGCTTTCCAGTAGAGGGTAATGGGGTAAGGATGTTCCTCAATACAGTTAAACTCAATTAAAGCCATGAAAGGGTGCATAAAAGGCAACAATACATAATGCAATACAATAAAACAATTAAAGGAAAAGTAAATTAAGAAGAAATAAGAAGTTGGGAGAAATTGAATAAAACAAACCGCAGATTAAAAACCAGTAACAAGACGTTAAAGAAATAAGTCAAGAGGTGACTTGACAAAAGCCAGGAAAAGATAAGATAAGATAAGATAATCCTTTATTAGTCCAGCAGCGGGGAAATTTGCAGGCTTAAAAAAAAGGTTGGTCTTTAAATTGTCAATGGTGGAACAGGACTTAAGTGGGACGAGAATGTTACTTAATTGTAAACAATCAAAAGGTTATTGAGCAAATTAAACAAAGTTATTTCATTTGATTTGTCACGACAGCAACACCTTCATGTAGATTACTTGTCCTTACTATGGGTTCTGAAAAGTTTCTGTATTTTGTCTTGTTTTTCTGTAGATGTAATGTCAAAGATATTTTCTTAATTTTTTTTGTATTTTGCCTATTTGCTTGTGTTTTCTTCATTTGCAGTGCGTTGAGCTCACAGCCCAGATATATTTTCTTCGTTTCAGGGCATTTTGGAGTCCTTTATTAGTTTTACCGATGTTTAAAGTTACAATGTATTTTCTGCACCGATACTATCCATTCTTCATACGCAACTACATTGTGTAAAAGTGCCGTGACCCGGATTCGAACCGGGGTTGCTGCGGCCACAACGCAGAGTACTAACCACTATACGATCACGGCGAGTTATCCCTCGGGATGAAACGTGACGCATCAATTTGTTCAACAAAATAGTAAACAGCCATTGAGCTAATGCAAAATCATTAAAAAGTCAAAATGAATAATAAGGCCAATCATTAATGATGCACCTGAAAACAAGAATACAATCGGCAATGCATTTAAAAATGTTTTAATTAATTAAAAATAATTTTGTTTGGTGCATTTGGGCACCGGTAGGCTAACTCGATTATCAAACCACCTACCATTCAGAGGATGGCTTTTTAACTGTCCTCCAAAACCTTAACTAATTAACTATGAGTCAAACTAATAATACCAGCCTTTAAAATGAAATAAAAATAATATTTATATTTACATTAGAATAATAATAACATGTTCTTATAACTGCAGGCAATGCCAAACACTGTTAGTACCTGTGCCTCATTATAAAACCGATACTGTCTTTGTTATAAAGTATTTAGGCTACCAGCATACAGTCTAGCGATGTACTTTTACCTCTGTAGCCTATTTGCTGTACGGACGTTGCTATTTCCAGGTAGGAAATAATAACACTTTTTTTTGTTTTTTCCTGAACGCAGCGGTCGAGCCAAGTCGTCTCTGGTCTCCGCCCCTTCTCCGATCTCCGTCCGACGCAAGCCGAGCCTCTCCGAAAAGTAACTCGTGGTCTCATTTCATTGGCGAGACGCTCGTCCAATGAGCCGCGGCCATCTGTGCAGGGCTTGTCACCGTTGAAATTCTCAGGTTACGTCTCCTCGAGGCTTTATTAGCCGATTTCACCCTCAAACCTGCTCTCTCTTCAACCTCCTGAGTGCCTGTGAGAAGCTGCCAACATGAAGCTGTCAGCGGCCATTCTCGCAGTTTTTGCATCGATAGCTGTCACCATTGATGCTACCGTGTACTTCAAGGAACAGTTTCTGGACGGAGGTGCGTTAAATTCACAATTACACGTCTACTTTCCCTATGTATGCATGGCTGTGTTGTAAAAGTGGCTGCCTCAACTGCCCTTAAACAGTATCGGTCGGTAGTGTATCTTAAATATCTGGCCTTTTTTATTTTTTAAAGAAAACGTTTCTTGGAAAATGATCTCACTGCATTAATTTAACCCGTTACAAAAAGCTAGGCCAAGTTATGTCTAATAGTCAACTGAGAGGTTATGCTAGCTAAAATACAACTATCGTTATCTAAAATAACATTACCACAAAACAGCACCGTAAATGTTGTAATATGTTTTTCAAATGGATTTGGAATACCAAAGGATTGCATTAGCTGTCACCCTCGTATGTGAGTCCAAGTATTCTTTCACTTTTGATATCGCTCTCAACTGTATTGAGGGCATTTATAAGAAATTCAATTCCGTTGTAGTGCGGTTTTTTGGGGGCTTTTCTGTTCAAATTAACGAAACTTTACTTAGTAATTGTCTTGAATGTGTCGAAACAGTTCGAATAAAAGCAGAACTTAGATGGAAAAAGTACAAAAAAAAAAAATCCACAAGCCATTAGCCCTGGTGTTTACCCCCAACATTTTTTGAATAATATAAACTGTGAAAATGTAGATTTCAAATTGTATTTGTTGTAAATTTGTGCTTTTATTGTGAAACTCAGTAGAGCCAGTATGTGTCTGGGACAAGCAGTATAACAGATGTATATTGTAGTATTGCAGCGTCTAACAGGAAGAGGCAGTCAGTCAGTAACCCGTTGAGTGGGATTGCTGTGTTTTCAGATGGATGGAAGAGCCGGTGGGCCGAGTCCAAGCACAAGTCTGACTACGGCCAGTGGAAACTGTCTGCTGGGAAGTTCTATGGGGATGCCGAGGCTGATAAAGGTAATTATTTCTTTTAATCTGTCACACAGACAACAGATCCATATCTCACGTAATAGCCGATGGGGTGTTATTATGCAAATGTAGGCAAAAGAGGTTTGTGTCTATGACCTGCCCTAAGTACAGCCACTACAGAGAGAAGGAATTCTAAAGTATGTGCCTAGATTAGATCCAGAACTGGAATAACCTATAAGGGTGGCCCCTGGTCACCGGGCCACCTAGTAACACCCCCGGCTCTTTATGCATTGGACCATGTTTCCTGGCCCTAGGTAATCTAATTAAACACACAAATTTGGCAAAGTAATCCTGGAACTTTTTGGCCTCCTGATACATTCTTGGCTATGCCCTTAAGCACTACAGTAAGTCACAGAGTATCTGGCATACAACATTTATTGTTTCATTTTAATCAGAATAAATGTGAAAATCTTTGACCGCTTGTCGCTAACGGCTGTTTGCTGCTATTTTTCCAGGTCTCCAGACCAGCCAGGACGCCCGCTTTTATGCCATGTCGGGCCGCTTCGAGCCCTTCAGCAACGAGGGGAAGACAGTGGTCATCCAGTTCACCATCAAGCATGAGCAGAAGATTGACTGTGGAGGTGGCTACGTCAAGATCTTCCCCGCTGACCTCGACCAGAGCAACATGCACGGAGACTCTCAGTATTACATCATGTTTGGTGAGTCACGCCGGTCTTGTAGAGGCACCAAGGCCCCCACCACAGAACACAAGTGTTTGAAAAAAGAGAGCTCTTAGAAAGATGCTTGATGCATTTTCCCTTGATGAGTTATTTTCACATTCAGCTCTTTTGAAATGACTGAGCTAATGTTGAATAAAGGAATTAAATAACAATCTTATTGTCTACAGGGCCTGACATCTGTGGATACAGCACCAAGAAGGTCCACGTGATCTTCAACTACAAGGGCCAGAACCACCTCATCAAGAAAGACATCAAGTGCAAGGTAGCTACCGCCTAAAAGCCTGTTTTTAAAGTTTTAGATTCTTGCAAACATGAATTTAGAGATTCTTGCTCTCTCCTAAATTCCCTCTACCCGCTTTCTCCAGGATGACGAGCTGACCCACCTGTACACTCTTATCCTGAATCCGGACCAGACGTACGAGGTGAGGATCGACAATGAGAAGGTGGAGTCCGGCTCACTGGAGGAAGACTGGGACATGCTGCCCGCGAAGAAGATCAAGGACCCAGAAGCCAAGAAACCCAGCGACTGGGACGACAGGGCCAAGATCGACGACCCCAACGACACCCAGCCTGAGGTAGGAGATCCCCGTTCCTTGAAAGGGGGGGGCTTAAAGGTTATCCAGATATCTCCGTAAACCAGATTCTTAGAACAGGCCCCTTGGTTATCAGACCCAACTAACATGAATCTCCTCAGGGTAGTGGGATAAAGTAACACTTCGAAAAAATGCAATTTTGCTGGGTTGCTATGTGCCAGAATGGATAGGCTTTTTCAGGCTCGGTCCATGGTCCCTGTGCTTCATTCCTTGCTGCTAGGAGACTACTTTGCGGAGGAAAGAAGGCGGTAGCTCAGTAGACTAGCTAGCTAACTAGCCAGCTCTGGAGATTGACAAGCTAGCTAGCTGTCGCAATGAATTAGTGACTGTGCATATTGTATAGTGAGAGAATTTAAGTAGCAATTATTCTAGAAGTGCCAATTTTCTTTGGTTCTTTGAACACAATTCAATTTATTTTGTACAGCCCAAAATCACAAATTTGCCTCAGAAGGCTTTACAATCTGTATACATACAGAAAACACAGTTGTTAATCTCAGATAAAAGTGTGCCCTTATTTTGAGAAAAAAAGGCAACTTGAGTAGAAGGGCAAAACCATGATCAGCACTCAAATGATTGGCTGAGGGATGAAACATTTAAAGCCAGATTTGAAGAGCTGAGAAATCTAGGCTTGTGTCAAATAATCAACAATCAAATCACGCTAATTTAGCTTTTCATTGACAGGGCCCAGGTCACATCCCTGCTTCATGATGTGCATATTGTTATAGCATTGTGTTTTTAAACTTTAGGACTTCAGTGGTAACTGTATTTCTGCTGTCTTCTAGGAATGGGACAAGCCAGAGACCATCCCTGACCCCGATGCCAAGAAGCCTAGCGACTGGGACGAGGACATGGACGGAGAGTGGGAACCTCCCATGATCACAAACCCAGAGTACAAGGTGCGGCTTTTTATTGCAGAGGCCGGAGCTTTTATAGACAAAATGATTGATCATCATTTAAAATTATTTTACCTGTTTTTTTTGTTTTTAGACTTTGGTTAAGTGAAGACATTGCTTCTATCATGGAATTGTTCTAATAACCTGTACCATCACTCGTCCTAACTTCTCTTGTGTCGCCTTTACAGGGCGAGTGGAAACCCAAGCAGATTGACAACCCTGACTACAAAGGAGCCTGGGTCCACCCTGAGATCGACAACCCAGAGTACACTCAGGACGCCACGATGTACAAGTTCGATAACATTGGCATACTGGGCCTGGATCTGTGGCAGGTAATGATTAATATTCATTCAATGAGAGCTGTATTAGTAGAGTTACCGAACGTTTCTACACATAAAGACATGTTTCATATTCTGGACTCGTTGAGGAATTGACGCTCATATGATGGGCTTCTTTGTTCAGGTTAAATCTGGCACCATCTTTGACAACTTCCTGATCGCTGACGATGTCAAAGAGGCAGAGGATTTCGGGAAGGAAACCTGGGGAGCTACTACGGTAGGACTGTATAACAATGCTGTATGTAGAGCCTACAATACATCAATGCTGTGTATTCTCGACCAAACGAAACAACCTTTTCATTAACAATTCATCTCTTGATTTTTGTTGAAATAAATAGCTTATGTGCTTTAGTTTTTAAAAGGTCAAAAATAATGACAAATGCTTATAAAACCAATGACTCATTGTAAGTACCTGGAGCTATTCCAATGAAAAGGGGAAAAAAGCAGTCCAAAGTTCTCGCACTGGGCTGTGTTCCAATACTCATACCAGCATATTGTTTAGTATGCCAGAGAAAGATTTAGTATTTCCCCAATACATAGTATGTTAAATGTAGTACGCCAAAAATACCAGGATGTCCCAACTGAATCCATCGGGCTTTTCTGGCTACTCTGACCCAACAGGCAAGAGGGTCACTGTTCAAGGTATGAGGAAGTAGTATGTTGAAATTGACCTATTGTCAATACCCTTTTGTGGGAAGCTGTTGTGTGTACTGTAAGCATAAAGGAAATTTGTGGGTTTGTTTCCCAGTAGCACTACTTCCTGCTTGGTTGGTTCTGCCCTACCAACTTGTACCTGTTGATCAGGGTTGCCTGGTAAAGCACATCAGGAAGCAGTGACAAGGAGAGCCATATGTATGGGATTGACATTCCAGATTTTGTCAAAAGGCGATTTAAAAAATATAAATTAAAAAAAAGAATAAAGGCTTTTTACAGATTGTGTAGTAATTTTCATCCTACGACTGATTTGCGGATATGGCAAAATATCTTGGAAATTGCTCTGATTTCAGAGACGTGATGGCCTCCTAGCGTAACAAGTTAAACTAGTCGTAGCTCACAGGCAAGCCCCTAAGCGGGTGAAGCTAGTCCTAGCTCACAGAACTGGCTGCTAGTGAAGGTCACAGAATAGCTCCTAGCGGGTTCAGCATTATCATGGCAACTTGTCTGCTTTACCCACCAGGGACCAGAGAAGAAGATGAAGGATGAGCAGGAGGACATTGAGAGGAAACTGAGGGAGGAGGAGGAGAAGAGCAAGAAGAAGGACACTGAAGGAGGCGATGAGGAGGAGGAGGAGGAGGAGGAGGAGGAGACGAAGACGAGGAGGAGGAGGATGAGGAAGCGGAAGCGGAGGAAGATGGCGAGCACGACGAGGACAAGGACGAGGACGCCGATACCGACGAGGAGAACAGCGACGCCAAAGAGAAGGACGAGTTGTAGAGGAGAGGAGCTGTTTGACGGACTGCTGTGTGCTTCTAAACCAACGACAGGAAACCGGCGAAAGCCCTACGGACTCTGGCCTTTCATACAGCAGCCTTTTATTCAGGTGTAGGGGCGGGGGAGGGGTGGAAGGTGGGGTCAGGTCAGATTTCTTTTTTTATTGATTCCCTTGTTTTTTTTTTAGCTTTCAAATTAGAGAAGAGAGAAGGGTTTACGTGTTGTTTATTTCATTCTGTTTGTGTGTGTCTGCTTTGTCGAGAATGTTCTAATTTAATGCGACTCACTGAACGGTCTCACGGTGTGTGTGCATTCTGCAGTTCCTCACAGAGCCAGTTCATTCTTATTTTCTCTGTTGGAATATCCAGTTAATTGAGGGTCTGTGATGTCTGATTTCATGCACTTTTATTCCTCCTGTGTGATGTAGTACCTCTTTTCTTTTTTTTTTTTTTTTTTTTTTTTTTTTTTTAAATGACCCCCTTTATAATTTATTCAATCATAACATTGATTCCCTGAACACATGTCAGTTTCTAAAGCTCTGATTCAGGGCATACGTCCTTCCTGCAACTCTGTTTGTTTGTGTGTGTGTGTGTGTGTGTGTGTGTGTGTGTGTGTGTGTGTGTGTGTGTGTGTGTAAGTGTGCGAGAGAGAGAGAGAGTGAGACTGCATTAAAAAAAAACTGTGATTCTTACAATCGCCATTTTTTTCTCATTGTTCTGAATGAGTGACTGTCCTGTGGGTGCACACTGCTCAATTTCATTGAATAAATTGAAGCCTCTCTACAAGCTGACGTCTGTTTTCAATGGTAGTGTTTTTTGCAAAGTAAATATTTCACAGGTGATAGAATGGTGACCAAAAGAAAATAAACAGTAGCCACCCTTGTTTTTACACTTTCAGTTTCTGTACCACATGATACCTTTCAGTACACCGAAACAACCTAAACAATATATTTTAATACCTTATTTCGGGTTAATTTAATGTAAACCACTTGTTTACCCTTATATACATTTATTTGTCACCTTGGGACTTCCAGCAACATCCCACACCCTTCCTCAGAGATCAATTTGGTTGTCATCACATGACCCAAGTTTGGAATGTCGGTCACATGATAACAGGTGATTTTTGTATGGGGGAAGGTGGTAACCTGTCTCTATGAAGGATGGTTTCTCCCTGTTGGATGTGACCGTCCACTGACTTAAACCTTGTTCTTCATTTAAAGTTGCAATATACGAGATCCAGAGCGTTGTATAATAAAATGAAACCTCTATTACCTATGTAAAGCTACAGCGTAGTAATGTCTACCTGAGCAGAGGATAAAGTCCCCTTAGGTAAACTCTGTTAGCTCTGTCAGCACTGTCAGTTTGCCAAACTGTGTAAGCATATCTGTTGGGGGGAAAAAAACAACTTTTCCCATAAAAGTCAGAAGTTTCCAAGAACAAGTACGCAACCCTCCAAATCTGTCCAAGTAATAGATATAAATGTTCTTTCACTTTTTGCTACTTTATGCTGCACGAGATAAAGTAAAGCATCAAGTCTGTGGAGTGCGACAAAAGTTTAATATGAAGCCAAAAAACAAGTCACACTGGTTGTTGAAGTTGATGACACAAAGACCGATATGAGAAAATGGTTCTCTTTGTATGAATTAATTAATTCATGACGCAGACACACAGAAAAGAAGCATTTCTGTACTTCCCAGTCTTGGATGGTGTATTTCCTAGAGTGCCTCTTAAATGCTTGGCTTTGCCACTTAGCACACGTCTATGATGAAAATACTTTGTCTGATTTTTTTTCATCAGCACTTCTGTTCACCAATATTTCACAACAAATTGATTAATCTGATCCATTAATGGAAAATCAATTGATTATAATATAAATGTCACTTCATACGCCATGGTCAGTACTAGTGGAAAAAATATGAATCTGATGAAAAGATGTTAATGGTTGCATTATGATAAAAACAGAAAAAAAGGTTACGACATTGTTTTATTTGCAAATGTATCTCCCCCGAACTCTTCGTAGGGATAATTCCGACAGCACTCGAAGGCGGCAGTGTGTGTCGTGCCTCGCTTCCGCCTGTAGATGGCGCCCGTGCCTCCCCTCCCCAGGTCAGCTCCGCGTCTCTGAGACAGCTGAGTCACACATACATTTGATTCAGTTCTGGTGCGAAAAAAGAGCGACTACAGGCGAGAAATTGCTGTCAGTACACTCATTATTTGACCCCAGCTGCCTCTGACACTGCGGCGAAAGATGTTGACGGTAACACTGAAGACCCTCCAGCAGCAGACATTCAAAATAGAAATAGACCCAGAATTGACGGTGAGTACCGTTAGAAGTTACCGGGGGCTGAAGTAAACACGGTGAGGCCGGGGACGGCTGCAATAGAGACTGTAGCATACGGGGGATGTTAGCTAATATTAAAATATAACAATAGCCGCGGCAAAGGCTTCTCAACTCTTTAAAGAGTTATTTAGCTTATTTTTAAGAGTGACATTAGGTATTTGTGACACAAATGTGTGGTGTTCAGAGAAGTAAGCGTTTGTGCAGGGTCTCACAGTAACGGAGTTCACGTGAGGCAATGTAGCCAGAGTTAGCTCGTGCAAGATCGGAATTGAGCAAGTTTTCCCTTCAAAGTAAAAGCGTAACACCTGTAATTATTATATTCCTTTATTGATCCCCATGGGGGAAATTCAAGTGTTGCAGCAGCTCAACTACACAGAAACAGATAATAAATACACATATTATACAATAAAATAAAAATAGAATAAAATAAAAAATAAGAATACAAATAAAAAATGTACAGTATATCCACATGGGGGGGGGGGGGGGGGGGGAGCTGGTCAGCATGATGACAGACTGTGGTCTCCGCTGTTGTTGTACAGTCTGATGGCAGTGGGCACAAATGAGCGTCTGAAGCGCTCCGTCCTGCTCTTTGGTAGAATCAGCCGATGGCTGAAAGAGCTGCCCAGCTGCCACAGTTCCTCATGGAGAGGGTGAGAGGGATTGTCCAGGATGGCTCCGAGTTTGGCCTTCATCCTCCTCTCACCCACTGACTCCAGACTGTCCAGCTCCAGACCCACCACAGAGCTGGCTTTCCTCACCAGCTTGTTGAGCTTGTTGGCATCTCCAGTCCTGATGCCACCACCCCAGCACACCACAGCAAAGAAGAGGGCGCTGGCTACCACAGACTGGTAGAATGCCTTGAGCAGTTTATTGCACACATTGAAGGACCTCAGCCTCCTCAGGAAGAACAGCCTGCTCTGTCCTTTCCTGTATAGGGCGTCAGTGTTGTGTGTCCAGTCCAGTTTATTGTTTAATATATCAAAGCACACCATACACTCTCTAGAAAGAACATAGTAACCAAAGTTATGTTTTCATTTGCTAAACAATACAGTAAAATATATAGTCCGCATTCCACTGGTTGCTTAGACTTTGCTTATTAGTGTTCCTCGGGGGATTTTATGACGAATGAGCGGCATGGAGGGTTTATGTTGAAAACACCGACCGGAAATGTGCTGTGTGCTTTCTTTGAGCTTGACAGTGTTTGATTTCTTTCAGCCTCACCATGAATGACGATGCAATATTTTAAACCTCCTTTCTGTAGTTATGGTAATGCCGGTTAGTTCATATTTTTTGGGAGAAAAGAGCTAAGACTTTTTGGAATTTTCTTAGCATATTGTAAATAACATGGAGTGCTTGATATTAGGTGTATTGACCTATATACATAAAACATACATATATATGTTTATTTTATGTATATATTTGTACATATATGTGTGTGTGTATATATATATAAATAACAAAGCAAATTACAAACAAAACAAAAAATACATACAAAGTGAAAATAAAATGTTCTATTTAGTCAGGCAACTCAAATGGACACAAATGGTTTCACAAAACAAAAACAATTAGTATGCAGACAAACTGATTTAAACTTAAATCAGTTATATAAATATATATATATATATATTAGTCTTAGTCTTCTCTCTATTAATATCACCTTTTTGCCAACAGCTACGTTAATATCAATGTTTCTTCTGTTGATGTTTGTCAGGTGAATGCCCTGAAGGAGAAAATAGAGAAGGACAGAGGAAAAGATGCATTTCCTGCTGCAGGACAAAAACTAATCTATGCAGGTGAGCCGGAGGATGACTTTGAAAGAGATACAGACAAAAACTAATAATATTTAATTATTATATTCTGTTACAGCAGGGCCCCACAAAGTTTGATAAATTGTTTTATTGGGACAACACAACACACATTTCTTTTAACTTTTACACTTTTACTTTTACCGTCCAAAAGCATTGCTCAAGGTATTTATTTATTTGTTGCCATAGCAGCGGCACTAAGAATCCCCCTCAGTTGTGAAACTAGGCCATCCATGGGTCAAAATGACTTCAAACACACAAAAATAAATGAATGTTGCCCTGGTGTAAGAGCCTAAACGCACTCTCAGGTGTCCACATGTAGAAAATGATGGACTGGTAAACACAATGATTTTTTTCTTGTTGGGAATACTCACTGCACTATTAGATGGTTATTAATATGTGTTACATTTGTTGTCAAGGTTGTGCATTATAGTAAACACCATTCAAGTCATTGCACCACATAGAGGTTCAGTATGTAGGATTTAGGGGAATTTATTTGCAGAAATGGACTATATTTATAACTATGTTTTCATTAGTGGATAATACCCTGAAACTTACATTTTTTGTGTCTTCGTTACTTTAGAATGAGCCCTTCATATCGTCATTTTTTCCCATATGAAGGACTATCATAGCTTCTCATTAAAAAATTGTGCCTTTTCTCTTTTGGGATTCCTCCTTGAATGTCACAGGCAAAATCTTAAACGATGACACCCCGCTGAAGGAGTACAAAATCGATGAGAAGAACTTTGTCGTGGTCATGGTTACCAAGGTAAGTGTCTCTTTGGATTGTTTCTATTCACTGATTAGTCCAGTCTCTTACTTTTCTGTTTATGGTTTCTATTAAGATAACGTCAATGGTGCTCAAGACTTCTTCCGTAGACATTTCACATTAAAAGCCGCCCAGCAGCTCAAACAGACATCCCATTCTACTTGAAACACTACAGGAAGTACAGGAGTTTCTACAACAGCATCTTAACAACGGTTGCAAAAATAAAAAAAACAATTAGGGAATTAAAACAGTGTTTGTGTTTAAATAAAAAAACACAGTGGTGAATATTGTCACAGCACAGGTAGTATTTGTAGTACTTGTAAAATATTTAGCAGGAGATTGAATTACGTCTTTACCCACGGATCACAATTTAGAGGCCATTTCAAAGCTGAAAACGTAAAGTGTCCCAGTTGATTTCCTGTTGCATACCCCCCTCCCAAAACCACCCAATTTTTGGGGTTGAACCATTTATTACACTTTTTTTTTTGTTACATTACATTACATTACAGTCATTTAGCAGACGCTTTTATCCAAAGCGACTTACAGGAAGTGTATTCAACATAGGTATTCAAGAGAACTACTAGTCACCAGAAGTCATAAGTGCATCTCCTTTCTTAAACAAGCATCTAAAAGCATAAACCAGAGCAAAAGTATAGTGCAGAGGCAAATTACTACGAAAACAATAATTGCGGCCGATCCACCCGGTCACAGCTTTTTTCTGTCCTGGCCCCTCAGTGGTGGAATGAACTCCCCACTGACGTCAGGACAGCAGAGTCGCTGCCCATCTTTAGGCGCAGGCTGAAAACTCACCTCTTCAAGAAGTACTACCCTGAGCCTTCCTCGTAGCACTTATTGCACTTACTGTATTAGTTGCTGCACTTATTGAATTTGTATTTGTTTACTGCACTTATCCTATTCGTAGTAGTTTGTAGCACTTACTATATTCGGATTCGTCTGTTGCAATTATTTTTTTTCGTAGTAATTTGCCTCTGCACTATACCTTTGCTCTGGTTTATGCTTTGAGATGCTTGTTTAAGAAAGGAGATGCACTTATGACTTCTGGTGACTAGTAGTTCTCTTGAATACCTATGTTGAATACACTTCCTGTAAGTCGCTTTGGATAAAAGCGTCTGCTAATGACTGTAATGTAATGTAATGTAATGTAATGCAACAAACTAATACGAATACAATAGGTGCTACAAACTAATACGAATAGGATAAGTGCAATAAACGAATATGAATACAATAAGTGCAACAAACTGATACGAATGCAATAAGGCGAGGCAGCTGTGGCACATGAGGTAGAGCGCTTGTCCCGTAACCACAAGGTTGGTGGTTCAAACCCCTCTACCGGCAACATGCCAAGGTGTCCTTGAGCAAGACACCTAACCCCAAGTTGCTCCCCGGGCGCTTCATTGCAGCCCACTGCTCCTCCGGGATGGGTTAAATGCAGAGAAATAATTTCCCCATTGTGGGACTAATAAAGGCTTAATTATTATTATAAGTGCAGCGAACTGATACGAATGCAATAAGTGCTACGAGGAAGGCTCAGGGTAGTACTTCATGAAGAGGTGAGTTTTCAGCCTGCGCCTAAAGATGGGCAGCGACTCTGCTGTCCTGACGTCAGTGGGGAGTTCATTCCACCACTGAGGGGCCAGGACAGAAAAAAGCTGTGACCGGGTGGATCGGCCGCAGGGACCTCTGAGCGACGGGGCAACCAATCGCCCTGAGGCAGCAGAGCGAAGTGGTCGGGCGGGGCGGGGGTGCAGGGCTTGAAAACTTAAAGATAGGAAGGAGCTGTTCCTTTCCATTCATCTGAAGTCATGTCATATTGTCATGACTTGTTGCCCAAAACTGTGTTGGATTGACATAAAGTGGAAATGTCTGTAAATGGGAGGCTCGTGGGTTCCCATGGAACCAGTTTTCATTCACTTATCTGGAGGGGGGGAAGTTACGGGATCCCTTTGAAAATAGCGATGCAAGTTTTTCGTTATTTTGACTCCTTTCCTCCTAACCTTTTCCATGACAGGGACAAAACTGAGCCTGCTCCAGCCTCTGAAATACCGTATGTCATACATACAATAATGAAACCAAAATACTAAAGGGACCAGGGTTAGCACATATTGTCCATCACGGTCTCAGGATGAGTGTCAGGCTATTAACCCAAGAGCTCCATTCTCTACAGTCCCGCCCCCCTCAAAATTACAAACGCAAACCTGTGACTGTGACAATATGGAATATATTATATGTACTTAGAAATGGAATATAGAAATGTACTTAGCACTGAATTTACTACTTGAGGTAACATAGCACTTCTCCTAGCTTCATAAAAGCCCTTCTAGGGACGGATGTTGCAAACAAGCATCTAGAAAAACACTATGATACTTGCATATGATTGCTGTTTACAGTGTGTACGTATATTGTAACCGTTTCTATTAAATAAACCATAAATACATGATAAATACACGTAATTGCAATTTTTTAGCTGACCTTATGAGCGACCAGCCTTTTTGCTCAACCGGTATTTGAATACTAGCTTTTTTTAACTTACGACAGTACTGATATGGAAATATCTTACCAATACTTGGCAATTTACAAACTTAATAGCCTGGTCTAATTGAGTGAAATAAACAATGCAGTGCTGCCACCTTAGGTCATCACATCCACACTACAATGATCATCTCTAAAATGTCTTTTCAGCCTAAACCAGCCCCTCCTCCTCAAGCAGCCCCACAGCCAACGCCCCCTCCGCCTGCAGCTCCAGCACCACCCTCAACACAAGTGCCCTCCACAGCGACCCACGCAGTGTCTGCACCCACGCCTGCCCTACAGTCTATCCCTGGCTCTGAATCCACATCCCCAGTCCCAGACCACACACCTGTTGGTTCTGTCGAAGCAGCAGCAGCAGCAGCCCTTGACTCGAACTCCCCCACAGACTCTGCCCCGGACTCAGCCCCAGACCCGGCCCCAGCCTCGGCTTCAGCTGCCACTCCGGCATCTGCGCCGGCCCCAGCTCCCGAGGCTGCGCAGACGGCCCCGGCCCCCGCGGACCCCCCAACCCCTACCACCCAGCCAGAAGAAAAGCCGAGGGATGACCCCGAGAACGAACCATCTGCTACTTCAGAAGTCCTTTCCACTGCTGCCAGGTCGGAGGAAACCCATGTTTAAGTACAATATTCCTCTGGTAGTCCGAGAAATGGCCTAGAGTAGCTCGGAAAGCTCGTATTGTGATCACAGCAACCTGGTTTAGATGGTTCAATTTCTTTTGAACAAGTTCTAATGGCATGAAAAGACTTGACTGCAGCTTTCAACAGAGTCAGGATCAGTGTGTGTCTTAAATGGATAATTATTTAATTATTTATAATTTGGTCATAAACCAATACTTGGGTTCTGACCAAACACCTACAAAACTAATAACATTCCCATCAGGCTCAGCTGTACTTTTTGTTTGATTCCAATGCAGCCAAAGCTAAACAACAGCATGTGAGCATTGCCACTGTCAGCGTGTTTAGCATTTAGCAGCCTCATGGAGCTAGCTCGACTTCTTGTGTTGTTGTTGGATGCTCACTCTAATTGTTTGTGTCTTATTTCTCTCAAAGCCTCGTCGAAGAACTGGGTCTCCTTGAAGAGGCAGCGTCTATTCTGGGTAATACATCTAGGATTTTATGTCCTTCTGTCTTAACTGAAAAAATACCAGTGTATGGGTTATGTTTTGTATTTGCTTTTAGTTTTGAACCTTAGTGCCCGGTTGAAAGAGTGTGAATGAACTTGCCAGTATGATGTGTCATCCAACCACATGGAAAGACAAGGACAAGGGAGGTGTCATGCAGATGTTTTTTTTTAAAATGGGGTAGAGGATTAGTGAAACGTGAATTCTCCATCTAGATTTCTGTCGGACAATGCGGATTTCTTGCCCATGTGTGTACAACATGTGAGCCTTTTTAAATTGCCTTCTTTTTTTTAACGTGAGCAGAGAGGGACAGCAGAGCAGCCGAATGAAAGGAAACATAATTACATCCACGCATTTAAAGCAATTCCATTCAAGATCCGACACGAGGTCCGCTGCTGAACTTTGACTGATTGTGAAATTCAGACACATTTGCGACGGTGAAAAACTGAGCTCTTTCTTTCCTGCCATAGTCTTTTTTTGACACACACACACACACACACACACACACACACACACACACACACACACACACACACACACACACACACACACACACACACACAGCAGCATCTTCTATCACGTGCCGTTAAAAAGCGTTGGCCGTGGCCCAGAGGGGGTTGGTTTATGGTAATGGGTGACCCTGATTACTGATGTGTGGCATGTATATGGGGCCCTACAGTAAGCAGGTTGGTACAGTGCGTGTAGATGTGTTCTTTGACCAGCATAACCTGATTTATCTGATTAACCTGGTAACTTAAGTGTGTGTTTATGCCAATTATATAAATTCAGATTCAGACATTTAAGATAAGATAAGATAAGATAATCCTTTATTAGTCCTACAGCGGGGAAATTTGCAGGATTACAGCAGCATAGGGTAAAGTGCACACAAGAGACATAGAAGAAAGACAAGATAAAAATAAAATGAAATAAAAACAAGTATTATAAATAAGCAATAAAAACAGTAAAAAATCCACAATAACTTAAATATTATATGTACAGACAAAAACTATTATAGCTATAATTGCACAGTGTATTGTATATTGTATTTCATGTGTCATGTGGTCTACTGGGAGCAGAGCTGGTTGTGCAACCTGACAGCAGCAGGAAGGAAGGACCTGCGATACCTCTCCTTCACCCACCGCGGGGTGAAGCAGCCGGTTGCTGAAGGAGCTGTACAGAGCCGCCAGGGTGTCCTGCATGGGGTGGGAGGTGTTGTCCATCAGTGATGATAGCTTAGCCATCATCCTCCTGTCTCCCACCACCTCCACCGTATCCAGTGGACACCCCAGCACACTGCTGTTCTTCCTGACAAGTTTATTTAGTCTCTTCTTGTCAGCTGTTGAAATGCTGCTGCTCCAGCAGACCACTGCATAAAAAATGGCTGATGCCACCACAGAGTCGAAAAAGGTCCTCAGGAGTGCTCCCTGCACTCCAAAAGACCTCAGTCTCTCACCAAAATGTTATCTAATAGTGAATAAAAAACAGGGCTCAAGTGAACTAACTGTTTGCATAGCCTTATGGGATATGCAATGCCATAATATAGAAAGACGTTTCTTACTAGTTTGACCTCATTCGTCTCTGCTCTTCCCTCTCCCTTGGTTTCCATAGTGACGGGTCCAGCCTATGAGAACCTGGTGTCAGAGATCATGTCTATGGGTTACGAGCGGGAGCAGGTAGTGGCCGCGCTCAGAGCCAGCTACAACAACCCAGACCGAGCAGTGGAGTACCTACTCACGGTGAGGATTTAACCAGCCCGGGTTGGGGGTTCCATTCCTTCTGTATTCCAGAGTGTGAAGTGAATGTTTATGAACTGCAGGGTATTCCAGTGGAGACCAGTGATCCACCACCTCAGGAGCCAGTTGGACCCAGAGCTCCGCCCAACCCCGTCGCCCCTGCTACACAAGAACCACGACAGCCCCCAGCAACCTCAAACAGTAAGAGCACACACTTATCACCTCTAGTTATGCAGATATATATGACTGATTAACTTCACTCTACTCAGGAATATAGTTTATTTTATTTGTATTTTTAGATTTGTTTCCTGTGAGATATTATTAACTTTAAATGGTGACTTTGCTGTTGTAAACATTTCGGTCGCTGCCAAAAAGTTAGATTTAGAATATAAATAAATTCTAATCCTTTTCGGGGGGGGGATAACCGAAAAGAGTACTGATAAGAGTAATAGTATCGATTAAAACCTACCGATACCCATCCCTACTCAGCCACATGGGCCCCTGCTCTGGGGGCAAGTACTCGCACATGGTCCAGGAACTGTTAGGGTGGAGTTTGCAGTGGACTTGTGTTTGAGTTGGCTCTTTTCACAGTTTGACAAACAACATGACTGACTCTGTGTTGGTTCCTCAGATGTGGTTGGAACACAAAATGGACAAAATGGACGTTTGGTTCCTGCGACCAATTTGGTTGAAAATGATATTATGTGTTTGGATGAAAAGTACAGTAACATTAGTTGGACAATGCATGCTGTGATTGATAACAACCAATGGGTAGATAGCCAGACAGAAAACAGGATTTTAAATTACTACTGAGCAAATATAACTTAATGGTTATTAAACAATAGTGAAGCGTTAAAGAGACAACAGGCCAGTGAGGAGTAGAATGTGGTGTTTTCGTTTTTTGTCGTTAATGCTACGGCTAACTTCTCTTCATAGTTTGCAAAAGAAAAACAGGTTTTGAACTGACGTTTACAACACTACTTTCCCACTGTGGTTGACCAAATTTGTTTTTTTCAACTCACATATGACTCTTTTTTCACAACAGTGTGAACAACCAAAATCACATGGCATCTGATCTTTTCAATTCTGTTTTTGGCCACTTTTCATATGTTTCCTAAATCAGACAAAGGTCAGATTTTTCAGTCTAAACAGTCATATTGGAATTCATGCGACTGTTATGTCAATCTAGATTGCAATCACGGTTCCACTGCTCCTGGCTCCCACTCTTTATCCACACACACACACACACACACACACACACACACACACACACACACACACACACACACACACACACACACACACACACACACACACACACACACCTGCGTATAGAAGTAGCAGCTTGCTCCACAAAAAGCCACAATTAAAAATGAGTCCATTAACACTGACTCCCATGGCCTCCCATGTTTTCTTCAGTAAGTCAGCGCTGCGTATCATGTACTTTTTGTTGTTCTTTTACGCATGCGAGTCAGTTCAGAACTGTGACAAGTTGACACTGGAATCTAATATTGGCCACTTAAAAAAAAAAAGAGAAAAAAGTGTTACCAGCCAAACAATAACAATCTGATAGTGATACGTGAGCAGTAAGGCTTGCAGTGTAAATGTATATATATAATTTTTGATTGCCCTGGACCAACAATATTTAGTTAGGCGTGGCTGCTACCTGGATATTTTTTTACATTAAGCTTTTTTTTTTTTTTAAAAAAGGCTGCTTAAAGAAGTAATGCACATCCCTTCAAGGGAATGTAGGCTCTTCTTATTGGCTCCCAGAACTCACTTACCCACAAGAGATAGCTGCAGTTGGACCATTCCCAATTGTGGGTACTGTTGCACATCAGTGAGCAGGACATCTTCATAGCAAGAGTGGATTTTTATTTAATACACTGAGCTGTTTGTTTACAAATGGTTTCCATGTTAATGCACTCTACCACACTACAACAGTGGCAGTAACCAGCGCGTTTTCCTCTCCAGCAGGGCCAGCGCCCGGCAGTCAGCCTCCCCCTGCTGGTGGAGTCTCCGTCTCAGCAGGGAACCCTCTGGAGTTCTTGAGGAACCAGCCTCAGTTCCAGCAGATGAGACAGATCATCCAGCAGAACCCGGCCCTTCTACCGGCCCTTCTGCAGCAGCTGGGCAGAGACAACCCGCAGCTGCTGCAGGTACCCCACCGGCACGCTCACCAATATCTTATTAATCTAAATACATAACAACCAAGAATATATTTAAATGATATTTTGCAGTTAAGTTCAAATTTGAGGCACTTCAGAAAGTCCTCCCTTATCTTAAGCTAAATAAACTATTTTAAAAAGCCTCTTGGATCAGCTGGAAAATGCATCGTCACAGAGCTAAAAACAGGCTGTTCTTCTTTTTAGAGATACGTGGTTCTCACAGGACAGCGACGCTACAAACATATGATGATCTTATAGAACATGATGCATTGCTGTTTATTAAACCAGCCAACAGGATATAAAGGAGTTGAAAAGACACATTAATATAAATGTAGTAGTAATATTAATCCAGAAACATCATGTATAGTTGTAAAACACTTACAGGGAACATTTTACGGCATTATAACTGCATACTTTTACTTTCTTTTAATAGTTGTGGAGTATTTTCACTGTGTGGTATTCATACTTTTACTTCAGTAAAGGACCTCCATACTATTTCCACCCCTGCAGAAGTCTGATCCAATACATCTGACAAAATGATGTCACCATGTCTTAACCATGTCTACTGTTTGAATGGTTAGTTGATCGCTAATGATAATCAGCTGTTCTGTATCATTTGTGCTACATTCTTAGAAATAAAGGCGCTTATCAGAACCATGTAGGGTTCCTAATCCTCATAGGATAATCCTATTTGGTTCCTGGTGAACCTTTTATAAAGGTTCCACCAGTAACCCTTTCAAAGGGCTCTATCTAGAACCCAACAGAATGGGTTGTACCTAGAACCATCTGTGAAAGGTATCACAATGGTGGAACCTTCTATGGTGTTATGGTTGCACCGAGAACCCTCTCAGGAGGTTCTATTCAGAACCTTTCCACATTCTAAGCATGCTAAAAAGAACCAATTTAGGAGGTTCTACTGAGAACCCACTCACGGGGCTCTAACGAGAACCCTTTTTTTATATTCCAAAGGTTGCATATAGAATACACCCAGGGGTTCTACCAAGAACTCTTCTATATTCCAACGGTAGCATCTAGAATCCCTCCAGGGGTTCTACAAAGAACCTTGCAATAGTCTATGGGTTGCATCTGGAATCTACCCAGCGGTTGTACAGAATACCTTGCTTTATTCTAGGGGTTGAATCTAGAGGGTTCTTCTGAGAATCCTAACAACAACAATCATGGTTCCCAATCACAGTTTTTGGAGGGGTGTGGGATGTATTGTGGGCATTACCTCTTAACACTTATGCTTTCAACAATCCTTTCAAAACTCTTGAATGAAAAGGGTTCTTTGTGGAACCCTTAGTCTTACTAAGAACCCTTGAACAACCCTTTCGTCAAAAAAAAGGATCATCAGAAGTAAACGTGTGTATCCCAACTGTGTAGGGATTGGTAACCTGTATATCAGCTATTTGTAGTATTTACTACAAATGTATGTACGTTTGACTTACAGCAAATCACGCAGCACCAGGAGCGTTTTGTGCAGATGCTTAATGAGCCACGAGGTGGAGACACTGCAGGGGAGGGGGCCGAGGCCCAGGGAACCCCACAGACAAACTACATCCAGGTCACCCCACAGGAGAAGGAGGCCATTGAGAGGGTCAGTTTTTCTATTTTAGTCTAAGTGTATGGTGTGCCGTCATGGAGCTTGACACATAACATAAGCACAATGAATGAACTGTTTTTTTTAATGTTGTGTATTCCTGTATCTTGTTGTGTCATGTTTACATGAATGTAACGAGGTTAATTGTTCTGAACTTGCGCACCACCAATCACGTTGTGCGGAACGGACCTATTCAACCGTACACTATAGTGTAAAACAACAACAAGGAGGTGTAGTACATATATAGTGGACGTGGCCACCCATTGGTTTGTGGAATGCGGTTTTGAAGCCTCCAGCATTTTGAGTGGCGCCATCTTGTTTTTTTGCAACCGGTGAGCAGAAGTGACCATATTTGGACTGCGGAGGAGTGTCGTAGAGACGACGCATACTGCTCTGGTAGAGACCTGTCAATCACAGTAGCCCCTCCCTAAAGCATACCCTGCTCTATGGTCTATTAGACTCTAAAGGGACCATCATTTACTAAATTTACATCATGTATTGAAGAAGACTTGGAACTAAAGATTGAGAGCATAAACTCATGTTTACAATGTTTACTGAGGTAATAAATCAAGAGAGAAGTAGAGTCATTTTCTCATAGAGTTCTATACAATCTGACTTATTATCGCAGCCAGAGGAGTTGCCTCCTGGTGGTCAGGAGAGAGAATGAAAGTTTAAGACACTTCTGCATTGGCTTCACTTTTCAAAATCGGAGGTTGCCACCTGGTCTGAACCAAGATGTCACACTTTTTCACTCCTTTCAACCTTGACAAAGGCAGCCCAGACCAAATCCACTCCTTCTGTTCTTACCTTTCACAATAAAAAACCCTAGACATATCCACTGCCCAACTGTTTACCGAAGGGAACTCAAATTCACATTTAGCATTTGGCTAAAGGTAAACTCAATAAAGTAGCTTACAGTAGCTTTAGGCTACCTCAGACAGACTGCTGGACGCTGCTCTGGGTCAACTACAGCGGGTAAAATAAGTATTGAACACGTCACCATTTTTCTCAGTAAATATATTTCTAAAGGTGCTATTGACATGAAATTTTCACCAGATGTCAGTAACAACCCAAGTAATCCATACATACAAAGAAAACAAAACAAATAAGTTCAGAAATTAGGTGATGTGTAATAAAATGGAATGACACAGGGAAAAAGTATTGAACACGCTCACTGAAATTTATTTAATACTTTGTACAAAAGCCTTTGTTGGTAATGACAGCTTCAAGACGCCTCCTGTATGGAGAAACTAGTCGCATGCATTGCTCAGGTGTGATTTTGGCCCATTCTTCCACACAAACAGCCTTCAAATCTTGAAGGTTCCGTGGGCTTCTTCTATGAACTCTGATCTTTAGTTCTTTCCATAGATTTTCTATTGGATTCAAGTCAGGTGATTGGCTGGGCCATTCTAGCAGCTTTATTTTCTTTCTCTGAAACCAATTGAGAGTTTCCTTGGCTGTGTGTTTGGGATCATTGTCTTGCTGAAATGTCCACCCTTGTTTCATCTTCATCATCCTGGTAGATGGCAGCAGATTTTTATCAAGAATGTCTCGGTCCATTTTTCCATTCATCCTTCCTTCAGTTATATGAAGTTTGCCAGTGCCGTATGCTGAAAAACAGCCCCACACCATGATGTTCCCACCTCCAAACTTCACTGTTGGTATGGTGTTTTTGGGGTGATGTGCAGTGCCATTTGACCTCCAAACATGGTGTGTATTACGGCATCCAAAGAGTTCAATTTTGGTCTCATCTGACCAGACTATATTCTCCCAGTATTTCACAGGCTTGTCTAAATGTTGTGCAGCAAACTTTAAACGAGCTTCAACATGCTTTTTCTTCAGCAATGGAGTCTTGCGTGGTGAGCGTGCATACAGGCCACGGCGGTTGAGTGCATTACTTATTGTTTTCTTTGAAACAATTGTACCTGCTAATTCCAGGTCTTTCTGAAGCTCTGCACAAGTGGTCATTGGCTCTTGGACAACTCTTCTGATAATTATTTTCACTCCTCTGTCAGAAATCTTGCGAGGAGCACCTGGTCGTGGCCGGTTTATGGTGAAATGATGTTCTTTCCACTTCCGGATTATGGCCCCAACAGTGCTCACTGGAACATTCAGAAGTTTAGAAATCCTTCTGTAACCAATGCCATCAGTATGTTTTGCAACAATAAGGTTGTGAAGGTCTTGAGAGAGCTCTTTGCTTTTACCCATCATGAGATGTTTCTTGTGTGACACCTTGGTAATGAGACACCTTTTTATAGGCCATCAGTTGGGACTGAACCAGCTGATATTAATTTGCACTGACAAGGGGCAGGATTGCTTTCTAATTACTGATAGATTTCAGCTGGTGTCTTGGCTTTCCATGCCTTTTTGCACCTCCCTTTCTTCATGTGTTCAATACTTTTTACCTGTGTCATTCCATTTTATTACACATAACTTAATTTCTGAACTCATTTGTTTGGTTTTCTTTGTATGTATGGATTACTTGGGTTGTTACCGACATCTGGTGAAAATGTCATGTCAATAGCACCTTTAGAAATATATTTACTGAGAAAAATGGTGACGTGTTCAATACTTATTTTTTGTATCTCGGCGGAGCTGCACGGGTGTGTGTGTTGTAACGTGAACATGTGTGTTGTCTTCCAGTTAAAAGCGCTGGGCTTCCCTGAAGGGTTAGTCATCCAGGCCTACTTCGCCTGCGAGAAGAACGAGAACCTAGCTGCTAACTTCCTGCTGCAGCAATCATGGGACGACGAGTAGCCGAGCATCACCTGACAGGTCGCCGTTCACCAGAGGGCCGCAGAGCAGGTGACTAGGCAAGGTCCACCGGGGGAGGAACAATGTTTTTCACGCCATGTGACTGTGCGTCGGATGCTGTGGGTGATGGAGTTTGCTGCTCTACCTCCCCTCCATAGAGCCGTGATGATCGTCACAGCAGCTCGGGCTGCGTCTCACTCCTGCTATCATTACCGCCGCCGCTTGTGCCGAGTGATCACACTGAGAGAAGTGAAGCCGGTACGACGCCAACAGTCTGCATCACCTTAACATAAGATAGCCCATTGCTGCCAGTAAAATAAAAAAAATAAGAAGAAACCTAGCCTTGATAATATAGATACCCCGTGGTAAGTAATACTGAGATAAAAGGTCAAATTTGTGAGAAAAAGAGGCATAATTATGACATAAGGAGTCATTATTATAGATATGAGATAAATATGTCAGTTATAAGATGAAAAAGTCACAATTATGAGATGAAAACCAAATAATGAGATACAAAGTCATAGCTATGAAATTAAAAGTCTAAATTATGAGATAAAAAGTTAATATTACGACTTTACATTTTTTCTTCTACTTGCGGTAATGGGATTCTGTATTTACAGGCCGAACGGCTTAGGTTTAGAGGGTTTCCTCTGCAGTCAGCTCACACACGCTGCCTGTAGAACTTGTGTTGAACTTAGACTGTACTCCAGAATATATCCGTCGTGTATAAATACACGATAAAAACGTGCATTTACAAACCCCTCCATGTTGGGTTCACCTCAAAATGTGATGCAAACTGTTGACTTTGCTGTTTGAGAGCTAGCATTGCTCTATATCAAAGTTCAGGTCGGATAGTTTTTTATTATTCTGCTTCTTTTATTCTTGTGAAAAAAATGCTTAGCTAACACATGCCAAAAATGCTGCTGGTGTTTTGACCTTTCATTAACGGCGCTGATGTGTTTCTGTGTGGTTCTATCCGAGGAAAAGGACATCTGCAAGGTGACTGAAAATGCAGCTGGAGTATTTGAAACTGTATTGCCCATTTCTGCCAGAACAAGAGAAAAGCAAGATGAAATGTTAGGAATGGAAAGTCAGAATGTTAAGATAATAACTCCTAATTTTGACCTCTCATTTTGACTTGTTTTTTTTGTCTTCGTGTCATTATTTTGACCTAAGGAGAAGTACCCCTAGGCAAAAACATTGTTTTTTCATGCTTTGGTCAAAGTAGAGATTTAGGGCTACATTGGCCAGTGCATGAAAAAAATATAAATGTTTGAGATGGTAATTTTTAATTAGTTTATCTTAGAATTTAGACTGTGATTTTGGAAGTATTTTATTTTTTACTATTCTTAACTTTTTTGTTTATCTACACTTTTTTTTTTCAATGGCAGAAATGGGCTTCCAATTGCAGATGTTCAAATTTTGGTAGAATTCATCACAACACCTTGCACTTTATTTTCCTACATCCGATGACTTAGTTGTGCAGTCGAGCATCATGCATTATGATCACTGGCTTTCAAAATGGTGTGTGTGCTGTGGTGTTATATTTATGTATTAGAAGAGGACCTGGATGCAGCATGTGAATTGTCATCATGGTCTTTCACTGTGGAGGGTTTGTTTGTTTGTTTATTTAGCAGATGAAGGAATTGAAGGATGATTATGAAGTGCCACATAGCATGTACTTTGAGCCAAACATTTGACTTTAAAAAACAAAAGAATTGTATTTTTTCTTAATATTGAGTTAGCTGGAACGATCAAACACTTCCTACTTTCAGACAATCTGTTTCTGTACCATTTGTCTCATGTCACATCTTCTATGCATCTTAAAGCTGTCAGACTTTGAGCCATTGCTCCTTCATGCCTTATGATTGTCAAAGACTTGAACGCTTTTCATTTCACAAATGGAGTTATAGTTTACAATAAAGTGTTCTAGGATTGGTGATCACCATTACTGTTTTATGTATTGATAATGAATCAGTTATTATTTCAAAAGTGGTTTAAAGGGAATTTGAAAAAGTGCTTGAAGCCAAAAAAAATAAATATATATATATAGATATATATATGTTTTTTTCAGCTTTTAGCATGTACTTTGCTGTCTCTGCTTTTACTTTAGCCTTATTGTGTTTGAACTGGAAATTACTGGAAGTTTTGTATTATAATGTAAATGTGGTATACACACTTTGGGGTGAAAAAGGGCACTTTACTGTTACAAATGCTGTTCTTTAGCTGTGAGGGGTTGTTGGTTGCATGCAATTGTTACGGAGTTATTTATAGCATGGCAGTGGGTTGGAATGATGAAACCACCCGTGTGGTTTTGCTCTCTTGTTTTACCCCCTTTCTTTCTTTTGGATTTATAAAAAAAAAAACATAGATTACTACTTTAAATACACCAGTTAAGGTTTTGCCTAATTGTTGTGAAAAACTTTTGTTAAAGCACTGTGTAAAAATAAATGGCTTTTACAAAGTAGGTGAGAAAATGTGGTGTTTTATCATGATTCATCTAAGTGAATGCAAGCCTCACCTATTTCACTGTTGGGTACACATATAAGGTTAGTTTAGAACTGAGGATGAGCGTCATATTTACTGGTGTATTATTTTACATGCAACAGTATGTATCATAAACATGAGACATCTTAACAGCAGTCGTGCAAGCCATGAATACAACATTTTTTAAAAGTTCTCTTGCAACTTTTATCAAAACATTTGATGTATTTATTGTTATTATTACATATTTTTAAATGCACGATTTATTGGGGGGGGCACCACACACCAACGCCAAAAATATGGATTTGTAATTCTACAGACCGCAATGTGATTCCAGCACAGCATTCATTAAAAACAAACAAATGTAACCTGCAATTGTTGCATATAAAGTATATCTGCCGAATTAAAGAGCTTGCCCTGGCGATAAAACAAAAGTCCGTTTTTATTTAACGAAGGAATTCACAATTTTGCAGAACAACGTAGGCAACGTAAAATGAGCAATTCTTCAATGGAGTTTCGACCACATTCCCTTCCCGGTATGTGAGGCATGGGTTTGTCCGCTAAGGGGAGTGTTGCCTTGGAGAGAGGAGGAGGAGGAGGAGGGTGGGCGCGTTCCCGCAGCAACAGGGAAGATGGCAGCTCTCACATCTCTCACCCAGGTAAAGATGCAGCGATTTACGACTCCACACTTCACCTCAAGGCTAAGCCATTCTATAGCACGGCACAGTTTGTCTTACACGTGTCATTGTATGTAAATATGAGTTTGAACCCAACACAAGCTCGCTTTGAAATGCTGCTAGAAATAAAGCAGTCAGCTGGTCGATTCAGGCCTATTTGCAGTACCGTTAGGTAGCGGGCTTGTTAGCCTCAGCTGGAGGAAAGCTAACCGTGTAGCTATTAAGCTACGAAATAACATACAGTTAACTTACTAATTATACATTTAAACTTAACAAGCATCGTGTGCACTGTACACAGAGTGAGGAACAGGCTGGCACGCGCGCGGATATTTAAGAAAAACACTGGAAACCATTATAACGGTCAGTCCTTTAGCTAGCAAACGCATAGTTAGCCTAGCCTTGGATGCCGAGCAGTGAGAGGATGGAGATAAACACGCTCGTGAGGCTAGACGGGCAGGCTATACAGTAGGCTAACCCCGGGCTAAGCCTCGGTTAATGCCGCTACGGTGAGCTGGCTCTCTATAGTCTCCATGTTCACCGGTGACCCGGGTTCATGTCGAGGCTGAAAAGCACTCACGGTCGCGCTTTTTGTCGGCTGTGGTTGCGCAACAGTCACATAATATGGTAATGCAGTTGGGTTGTGATGCCTTGTTGTGAACTGTGGGGCAGGGCCGACGGTAAACGAGCATTTCAATAAGAACTATAAGTTCAGGCTTAGCTGGACGCCTGAGTCAGTGCAGTTCACACAGGGCTTATTTTGGTGAATTATGCAGGTTATTTCAAGTGCTTCTAGAAGGAACCTCACTTGTGGAGAGAAGTGGATGTGGGTTGATTTTTATAGTGCAATGACATTTTGTCTCCATGCTACAGCTGTCGAGTGGGAACCCTGTATATGAGAACTATTACAGACAGGTACGTTTCTTTATTGTTAATGACGACAATGAAACATGAATGATGCAAATATTCTAATACACTCAGACTGTGTGTTTGTTTGCTCCAAGGTGGACCCCGGGAACACAGGGAGAGTGGGACCAACAGAAGCTGCCTTGTTCTTAAAAAAGTCTGGACTCCCTGACATTACACTTGGAAAGGTAGGTCGTGGCAAAAGCGACACTGTTCTCTTTTACTCTGTACCAGCTGATGATGGTTCATTACTTCACATAGAGCTGGTTTCATACATGTTTTACTGCGTTTATAGTGGACTGAGTAGTAGCAGGTCTGCAGCCAACGTTGTTTCAAACTCTTCAGAAGAATAAACTTTGCAATAATCGTATCAGTAAAAAGTGACCGTATCAATTAAAGCATGTTTTATCAGCACACTATTAATACCTTAAAAGGGATGTGTGCTTATTTTTTACAGAGCTCATCTCTGATTTATTTGCAGACCTTAAATGCATCGGATTAATCATATTTTTTTTGAATGCTGAGCGTGTTTGTTATCTCGAACAAGAATTTTGAAGCTGCATCTGTATTTCTTCATGAAAAATAGACAACTTTGTGTTTACAGCTTGTTTTGCTGCAATGTTTGTATAATACGTGCAGTAAGGTCCAGGAAAGTTATTTAGCCATGGTTTAGGCCAATCCATCGCTGGTGCAAATAATCTTGTTATGAATTGTACCTTTTTCTTTTTTTTTTAACCATCGTCTTTTGCTTTGTTACTGCACCCATGCCCAGCCAGACTGGCCTTATTCAAATGATTGAGGGGCCCGTGTTTTATCTCACTTAAGTTGGTCTTTTCCCGCTCCAAACAATCATTATTATATCAGCATTTAAAAAATCTACTATGGCTCGACCTTTTCTGGTTAGGCTTTTAAATTTAACCAGGGACAGCCAGAAAATGAGTAGACAAAACAGAACCAGGACAAAACCAATTGGACAGATAATACTGACCGTATAGTGTATAATTGTGTGTATGTATTTCCCATGGCTATTTTACACATTGACCTATAGGTGTGTTAGAGTGTAAAATGATATATGCAGTATGTCAGCATAGATTCGACCAATAAATCCAATCAGAAGTTATCAAGTGTCCACATCTTTGTTGTTGTTTAAACCAATGCATCGCTAGTGGAGTGAAAACTATTTATTGTGTTTTTAACTCTAAATAGTAGAGCACACTTTCATTCAGTCTCTCTTCGAATGTAGTCATGCATTCATGTTGAATATGTAAAACGTTACCGCTCACACCTCTAAACATCTGCTAATTCACTGTGTATGACGTCTATGGTTGTCGAATTTGCATCCTGAGGTCCAATTATGCAGGTGCTGATTTTCTTTCTTTTTTTCTCGCCTTTCTTTACGGACTTCCTGTAGTGTTTGTGTGCAATGTAATGTGTGTGGGTGATCAGAGCAAACCTTCCTGGCATGCTTTCAGAGAGAGTTGGCAGGTAGAAGCAGCAGCATCCTCTCTTCTTCCTCACTGTTTACCTTTGGGAGGTATTGAGTTCATTGTGTTACTGTTGATCTTAAATTGAGATGACGGGGTTGACTGGCAGCTTTAGTCACTGAGATTTATTTGTCCTTTTAAGTGTAAAAACTAAAATAGTAGTAGATCTTGGACTTAACCTGAGTGGGTGCTGTTTGAATATGAATGTTTGTATCATCTTTGGTTTTTTTTATCTTCAGTCTTGTGTGCCTGGTAACTGAGGTTTCAGCTGTGCATTTTTACTGTTGTTTTACTCACTGTGGACAGACCTGTGTTTGCATCTTTGGACCCATTTCATAATTAGCATCTCACAAGCTTTGGTTTGTAACAGCTATAAGCACTAACTGCTGCGGTTGTTGTATATTGCTCTTTGGACAAGATAAACAGATTAATGTTGATGCAGTTACAGTGACATTGCTACCATTACCAATGGACTGTACAGGGCTCGACAGTAAGGGGTGCCATGTTACCATTGGCAACCTTTTTTTTTATATTGGCAGCTAATTTTTGGCCTTAGTTAGCCATCAGCGGCAACCACTTTTTAACATATAAAAACTAAGGACAGCGAATTGGAACTCCAATTAAAATATTTTTTAAATATTTGCTGCATCAGTGATTTTTAAATACCGCTGTTACAGTCCGAACCACATTCAGACAGGGCTGCACATGCGTGTGGGCACAGGCATCACTTTAAGAGACAATGGTGAAGCAAAAAAATATAATTTTTTGGTGTGACTGAAAAGTTATAGGAAGGATCTGGCATTCTGGAGGTAAACGATGCTAGCTAGCTAGCTAGCCTGACTGTTTGAGGAGCTAGCTCAGTATATCAATTGTTTGTTGACATTTTGTTGGTTTTTGGGATGTTTTGAGTTCTTCAAATGTATATTATTGGGGCTTTGAGCACCACAAGCTGAATGCCATGCAGTCCCATTATATTGGAGAGAAAGCAGACATCTCTACAGCCGATATCTCCAAAACTAGGGCAAAACACACAGCAAAACTGTTAAGTTTGAGCAATAGCACTATAGGTAAGAGGACACATATGTATTTTGGAGTAAACTTTCCCTTTTTAAAGCTTAAAGTCCAACTGAAATCACATCCAGTCATCCCCTTTTGTAGTCAAAATGAATGTCAACATGCTTTTGAATGCAGTGTTGTTGTTTTTTTTGTAATTTAAAGGAATAAATAAGATATTTGGGTCAGACATTCTCTTATTAGGCTCAGCCAGATGGAGGGGCATGTCAGTATTGTGTGTGATGACAGCAGCTTGCAGGGCGAGCAGCTAATTGCAGTGTAGCCTGCAAACTGCACTTTTGCACAGGAGGTGTGTTCGTGTTTGTAAATTAGATAAGGAGGAGGACTTTATTAGCAGGACAGAGAATGTATCTCTTGTGTTATGTAGTACCTGGTTCTCAAATTTTTTGGGTCCAGGGAACCCTTACAGCGGAGAAGATTTACCAAAGACCGGCTCATAATCCTAACACCGATAAAGCCTATGCAATACTACCATTTATACTCTGATGCCAGGGAGTAATGGTCACAATTTGCTTTTAATACTGGGCGCAAATGGTCCCCATTTGTAGACATGCCCTTTTTTATGACACAGCACAATTTAAAAATGTATAGCAAATTATTTTGCAGACTCTGACTTTACTGATTTATTCAAATACGGTTTGAAACAAAAGCCCTTTATCATCTACGTAGGCGGTTACTTGAATACATTTCCATTTCTAAATTTTGGTTTCTTTTTCTTTTTTTTCAAAGGATAAGTGATCTACAAATGAGATATGTATGTTTTGGCAGACATAATGCAATTTAATTCCAGCTGGACTTAAGCATGCAAAATGCTTTCCCTTCCTCCATTAATACTTCAAAGCCTTTCTGTAATAGATGAAACGTGAATTGTGGGTCTGAAACTAATGATTATTTCATTATGAATTAATTTGCAGACTATTTTCTCAATTCTATATAACATAAGAAAACAGTTGAGAAATGGCCATCACATCATTTGAGGGCACATGGTGATGTCATCAGATGTCTTGTTTTGTCCAACTAACATACCCAAAACCCTACAATGTTCAATTAACTATAATTTATTGACAAGAACAATGGGACAATTTCACATCTAAAGATAATTCTTTCAATGACTGATCATTGCAGTTCTACCGCATAGATTACATTGGATTTCAGTCTTCCTCATTTTTCCTCTTAGTGAACATTACTGCCTCCATAAATATCCATTCCTGCCTCTGCATTCATAAAACGTGTGTATGGCTATGCTCTTGTGGTGCTGTGTTTTACGAGATACACACACATCTCTGTACAGCGCCAGTTGCAGTCAAAAACTCAAAAAGATACCATTTACATTGCATTTAGACTTTCTTCCTGTGGCTTTCCTTTTGGATACGTTTGCTATTTTGAGCAAATGTAAATGTGCTCGTCAGTGAAAACCTTTCAGCGACGTTAATCAAATGGATCAGATGTGTGTCTCTGGCAAAAATAATCAGAACATTTAGCTTAATTATTTGGTCAACTATCGGGTATGTCTTACTGTATGACGTGCTCACTGCCTTTTAGATTTTCTGCTGTATCTTTAAAGAATGTCGACATGATTATTTCTTATTATAAAACACGATTGTTGAATGAGTTCAAACAGAAGAAACATGGGTGAATGAGGTCCTCACCATTGTCGCTCAGTGGGCGTAAAGAACCCATAAAAGATAAATGCTCCACAGGAAGTGGTTGGAACTAAGTAGCCCCATGACATCTTACTATTTTCACACTCTCACACACAACACATAAACCAGGAAGCGATGAGGGCATGTGCTGTTTTTTTTTTTTAAAAACCATAATTGGTTATTAACACTTTTCCAGTATTAATGTGTTTTTATGGGGCTGCACAGGGGTGTGGTGGCTAGCACTACGTCTCAAGGCAAGAGGTGTGATCCCGTTCCCTGTGTGGAGTTAGCATGTTCTCCCCTGTGTCAGCGTGGCTCTCTCTGCATGATCCAGCTTCCTCCCACAGTCCAAAGACATGAGCGTGAATGGTTGTCGGTACACAAGTGTCAGCCGGGCTCTCCTGCCTGTGTATCCTCTGACATTCTGGATCGCCTGCCACATGTCTTTAGTGATGGTATAGTTGAGGTCTCTCTCCAGTCTCTTCTTACGCCTCCTTGATACAAGCTCTCAGTCTGCCCTCGCGCTGCCGTATGACTCCTTGTCACCTGACTTAAAGGCAACTTTTTTGGGGGGCTCTGGATCCATCACCTCTCCATTCATTCAAGTTTCTTATTGGGGAACGATTTTATTGTCTTTGTAATCTCCACATCATTATCTCATCTGCTGATGTCACTGTTGACGTATGTTCCTTCAGACGGATGTGGTTCTCCTGGGTGGCGGCATCCCTGATCATGTGCCATTCTCTACATTTGCAACAGTCCTGTAGAGCAGCTGTAGCTGCATCTGTCTACACTTAACCACAAGTCACATTTGATGGGATACATTTATGAAACCAGCCCTGAGTTCAAGATGAGTCATCGGAAAAATCTTTTTGCTGTTTTACAGGAAAAGAAAAGAGAGGCATTTTGATATAAAAAAGCAAGTTATTTTTGGACATATTAAGCATGTTAAAACAGATATATGATCAATTAACACAGGGCTTGGATTAGATTTCACTGTGTCTTTAATGCTGTGCGTTTGTTTCTTGTGTTTCAGATCTGGGATTTGGCCGATCCCGATGGCAAAGGCTATCTGGACAAACAGGTAGGGATCAGAACAGTGCTCTGTCTTTGATGATGTACTGAATGTACTCCACAGAGAGAAGTTAAAACAACAATGGATAAAATTATGCAAAGTGACCTATTGACCAAAAAAAAAGTGAGGGTCCATCTAATAAGATAAACCCAGTTGTAATAATGCCCCAAAATGAGCTAATGCTAACAGTTCAAATTCAAACAAGTGGAAACCAGCAAACATTGTCCTCTCCGGGCAAAGATAGATATTTATTTATGTAAACATTGTCCTAAATTTTCTTTTTATAGTTTCCCAGTAATAACGTATGTCTTTGGGGTGCTACATCAGTGTTGGTTATTGAGGGCTGATACTGTGCGTTTTCTCTCTCAGGGGTTTTACGTAGCTCTGCGGCTGGTGGCCTGTGCCCAGAGCGGTCAGGAAGTCAGTCTGTCCAGCCTCAACCTCACAGTCCCTCCCCCCAAGTTTGTGAGTATGACCTCATCATGAAAAGTCAAATCCACAAATTATTTTTATAAAATATTTTGTATTTCAGAATATATGGAATTAATATCAATCCTGCAGACATTTTTTTTTTTAATACTTTATATAATTATACTCATGTCATGTTACAATGTTATTAAACCTTGTATAAAAAGCTCATTATGAGAGAAGCTTTGGGTTTAGTCCAGCGAATGGATCATGTGACAGTTCTGTGGTTTGTCTGATTTCAGAAGGACACCAGCAGTCCGTCTCTAAGCAGCACAGCATCTGCCTCCGGCGAATCGCACTGGGCTGTCAGGGTGTGTTAACACACATAACACACACACACACACACACACACACACACACACACACACACACACACACACACACACACACACACACACACACACACAGTAGGCTTAAACAGTCATTATAGATGTTTCTTATGGACTCAGAAAGACAAAGGAGAAATAAATTCAGTTTCCCAAGCTCTGTTTAGTTTTGAGACTCCAAAACACCATTTTTACAATTACTGCACTGACTGGATATTTCCAGATGACATTGGCCATTGATATTTGTTATTTATTCAAATACAAATGTATGTACTCCCCCTTTTAATAGACATTGATGCAAACATATAAACAGAGACATTGCATAGAGCCTAAAAAACACATAATTATATTAGTACTATATTATTATATTAGTAAGTCCAAACAAAAGCACTGACAACTTAATTTTTTACACTGCAGAATGTCACACTCACTATATGAAATGTTTTTAGTAAACCATACCATTTGTGAATAAGCTTGAGCTCTTCCTTTAGGTTAAAAGACAGACAGTCAGGCTCAGACAGTCTAACATTTAGAAATCAGGCTTTTGACATTAATACTGTGTGTTTTCCTTGGTAGCACGAGGAGAAGAGTAAATTTGATGGGATTTTCGAGAGTTTGGCTCCAGTCAATGGCCTGCTGTCAGGAGACAAGGTCAAACCAGTCCTCATCAACTCCAAGCTACCTCTGGACGTCCTTGGGAAGGTATTGACTTGACTTTTGGTCGCTATTATTTGGTCTTCAATAAGGCTTGTTGGTTCCATGATTGAAGATGTAACTACTCAAGCCAGAAAGACGTGTTCTGTTTCACAAAAATGAAATGGTGGCATGTAAAACGTTATATTTAGCAATGGATGTGAGTGAACATGTTTTTTTCCAAAGTGGGTTTGTGGTAATGAAATAAAATCTGCAATAGTTCAGTCCCTCATTTAATTTCTATGACTGGCCTCATGTGTATTTCTGTCTGTTAGGTTTGGGACCTGAGTGACATAGATAAAGATGGCCATCTGGACAGAGATGAGTTTGCAGTGGTAAGTGTTATCTTTTTCCTTGTTACCATATGTCCTTTTAATCTCTAAAGCTGACATAACTGTGGATAAATGTACACTTTTATTAGGTACACCATCTTAACAATGGGTAGGACCCCTTCTTTGCCCTCAGAACATCCTGAATTGTTCTTGGCATGGATTCAATAATGTGCTGGAGACATTCCTTAGAGATTCTGCTCTATGTTTACATGATAGATTTTCTGAGGGAAGTGTTCGTCACACATGATGTGTTTAAGGACAGTCGGATAGATGAAAATCGTTTTTTACTGCTTCTGGCTGTGATAAACTGTGTAGTTTTGGCAATTGTTTTAAGAAAACATGCTTTTCCATCCCGTTGGTGGGTTTTAGGGTTCTGAGGGTTAACACAGAACAGCTCCTGTCCTTCCCCGCTTGTTCTTGTTCCTTCCCACCTTTCTTTGTCAACTCTCCAGAGAGATTGTGTGCGAAAATCCCAGGAGATCAGTAGTTCCTGAGATACTCAAACCATCCAGCGCTCTACAGTATATGCAGCCAGTGTGCATTAACAGCAGGATGTTCTCCCCTAGGCCATGCACCTGGTGTACCGGGCCCTGGAGAAGGAGCCTGTTCCCCCACTCCTCCCCTCTTCTCTCATCCCTCCGTCTAAGAGGAAGAAGAGTCTGGGCTCGGTGGCCGGCTCAATGCCCGGACTCCCCGCGAGCCCCCCACCGCCAAAAGACTCGCTACGCTCCACGCCCTCCCACGGCAGCATGAACTCCCTGAACAGCACCGGCAGCCTGTCGCCCAAACACACACTGAAGTCTGGACAGGTAATACACCGCATTGATATATACATATACTACAGTCTGTAGAACGCAGAATAATCCATAACTAGGAATCACACTGGAGCAAATACATTGTATAATGTTTTAAAGACTAGTTATCCATCAATATTGTTTTTTGTAAAACCTGATTTATGTTGCTAACTGTGTAAGGCTAAAAGTTTCCAGCCAGAGCTCGCCCTTATCCGGACATGTTTACCAGGTTATATACACCATAATAATTTGAATAATTATATTAATAATATACTTAAGTGTGGGCAGATAAGACACACTATACACATTATAGCTGGAAGGTGTGAGAACTCTTGTTAGAACTGTTATTTTACATTTTGGGTAAATAACAAATGGAGACCGTTTGATTTGATTGAGTGATTCACATATTAGAAAAAAATTGAACCCATAAAGACGGTGCCATCTACCTAGCAATGTGGCGGTACTCATTTTTATGAACTGAATTGCTTCATGTTACAAAAAGACACTGACCAATGTATTTTAAAGAAGCACGCCCAAGGCCTTTTTGACTTCCACAGTAAAAAAAAATGTCTGAAAATATCCAGAAAAAGGATTTCTTGAAGAAGTGGAGCTCTCAATTTTCAGTGAGGGGGATTTCTCTGAGGTGTGATCTTAACCTTGAAAAATGATCTCCTGAGAAGAACCACTTGACTAGTAACGGAATCGATCTCTGTAGAGAAACCTTTTGTAGAACACAAGCAACCAAAGGTTTTATCAAGAGAGAAACACATGATCTGCCTCTATCTCAGCACTCGCTGAACTGGGTGGTCCCAGTGTCAGACCGCGGTCGCTATGACGACATCTTCCTGAAGACCGACGCTGATCTGGACGGTTTTGTCAGCGGACATGAAGTGAAGGAGATCTTCATGCAGTCTGGACTCTCTCAGAACCTCCTGGCCCACATATGGTAGGCTCCTACTCATGTTTCACGCTAGACAGTTAATGCTATTTATTTCTCGACTAAATTCATTATTGGCTTGGTACCACTCTCTAATGAGTCTTCATTTAGGGCTCATGAGTTGTAACTAATGGCTTTATTAGTGGGTGATAAGACATCGATCAGTTATAAACCAATGATTTGTTCCAGATCCTCTGCAGCCCTTTTACTGCAGAAAGTAATTGGAAATTTGGTCCAGTCAGTTTAAGGGATTTTCACAACCTGGCAACCCAAAATTATTTCTAATTAATGGCTTAAAACATAGCGATAAAACTGAGCAAATTAGTTATTGATAAAGACGCTGGTTATAAAGCGGGCCTCTTAAGAAGGTGGTACCATTAGATCTACCAATGGCAGAAAAGTGCTTCAGATTTTTAACAGGTCAGAGGTCAAATTTAACACCCTGTCAGTTTACAACAGATGGCACTCATCCTGAGCACAACTCTCAGCCTGTCAAGTGCTTAATGGAAATGTGTCTGCTAACCAGTGGCCGTTCTTCAAACGAAAGAGGCCAGGTCATATTTCTTTAACCAAAATGGCTTTTCACATTGATACAGCCTGTCCGGATCGTTCATGTTGGCTTGTGGTTCTCCTCTGTAGCTCAGGAGAACTGTTTCTCTGGTCTGCCGTTCTGTTCATTCAGGAACAATCCATTTTTAGGGATGTTACTGGGAGCAAATCGGGGAAATGCAACTAGAAAATCAGACAAAAAAAAGTTCCCAAGGTGAATTTGAACAAGCAAGTTGGGTTTTGATTGCTTGCATACAGGATATTCTTTCAAATACAAGTAAGCAACAGTTGTGGTAAACTTTGGTGTGCAACATATTTCAGCCCAAAAATGTCTGCATGTTTTAATTGATTTCTTGCAAATGATTTCTTGAGGAGTAATTTCTTCTTCTTTTTTCTCTCTCTCGATCATCGTCCCGTGCTGCTCAGGGTATCCGCGTTTACTGAATGTGCGTCTGCTGAATGTCTGCTCCTCCCCACAGGGCTCTGGCAGACACCAGGCAGATAGGCAAGCTGACCAGGGAGCAGTTCGCCCTCGCCATGTATCTCATCCAGCAGAAAGTCAGCAAGGGCGTCGACCCCCCACAGGCCCTGACCGCCGACATGATCCCCCCCCTCAGAGAGAGGCACTCCTGTACCTGTAGGTGTCTCTTTTGACATGAATTGAAACTGGTTTTATCATCATCGTCATTGACTAAGTCATTTTTCTGTGGCTACAGAGTTTGTCAGGATACATGACCCCAGTGGGATCAGAGATGGCGGCTCTGTCCGAGATGAGACGGGTGAGTCAACACGCCTCCTCTCCTCCTCTCACATTTCTCCTGCTCTCGGCATATTTGCGCAAAAAGTTGTTCAGATTTGTCTGCAGGACGTCCTGATCCTTAAGTGTTACCAATTTCCCAAACTGCAAAAATCTGCTTATTTTGGCGAAGACACCTTGAAAGTGTGACCCACAAAGATATGTAAATGTGAAATTTGAGCTGAGGGGAATTTATTATACAGTGCTTTGCAAATGTATTCAACCCTCTTAGAGATTTTCATGTTTAGCTGCTTTACAAGCTGGAATTTATTTAATGGACCTACACAGAATATTCAAAAGTGGTGTGTGCATATGTATTGTATTTTTTATTTTTAAAGCTTTTATTTTTATTCACTTCACCAATTTCGACTATTTTGTGTAGGTCCATCGAATAAAATCCAAATATAAATCCATTTAAATTCCACATTGTAATGCAACAAATCAGGAAGAACACCAAAGGGGAGTAAAAACATTTGCAAGTCCCTGTATCAAAGATATTTACCGCCCACTCTTCTTCTTCTTCTCTCCAACTCTTTTACTGCTAATGTCTCTAACTCCCCCTCTTCCTCCTCCTCTCTTAGGCCATAATGTTGAAGTTGTGGGTAGGTAACATGGACCTACAGGGTATTAACTATTAAATGCTTTCAGTGGCTAACCCTGGTCCCTGGAAAGCATTTGACTTTTCTCTCCATTCCAGTGCAGTGACATTGTCTCACCCTGTCAACCGTCTGCTGATCAAGGGAAGATTCGAGATCGCTCACTTGTAGATTCTTTTCAAATCATAACAGTTTCTGTTTGATAAAGGAATAGCCTTTAAGTTTTTTTTGTTTTTTTTTAATCTCCATACACTTTGGATAGCTTCAACAACATGTGAGCATGAACAAAAAACTGGAACTTCGTTGAAAACCACCTTCATGAATTTATTTTTCTATGTTCTCAGACGGCTTAATTTTATACATAAAATAGCAAAATCCGGAATCTTTCCTCTACTCGGCAGTTCCTCCCCTCCCCACATGTTGATGACTGACCCTGCCCTCTCATCCAGCACTGGTTTCTCTCCTATCCTCTCTTTTCCTCCTTTTCCTCCTCCTTACCTTCAGCCTGGTTCTGCCGTGGCTCAGTTGGTACCATTTCATTATCCCACTTCACTTTTCCCACCAAATTAAGGTAACTTTGCCAACCTTAACCCTTTTTATTTTTTGTCTTCCCTCTCTCTGTCTCTCTCTCTACAGGACAGCTCCAGTTCAGTGGGTTCAGGGGAGTTCACTGGCATCAAGGAGCTGGATGACATCAGCCAGGAGATAGCACAGCTGCAGAGGTAACAATATGGCTGGCACCGCCTTGATAACAAACCCTGTTACTTAAATAGAAAATGGATGATAAACACGAAAACTGGTTTATTTTAAGCATCAGAGTAACGCTTTTCTTTAAGTAAAGCTTATATTTTGTAGAACACCTCATTAAGCGAATACTTAATGCAGTAACCATAGCAACAGTGTAGGCCTTTCCATGTTTTTTATCAAATAGTAATTGCCTCGACATTTACAAGATGCAGTTTCATTTTTGTTTCACTATGATGAATGCTTTTGGTCTGTGTCAAAGCTTTGAGTTTTGCCAAAACTGTCAACTCACATTCTCTGTTAACCTCTTAACATAAACTTTCTCTCTAATCCATTGTCTTCATCCACGTCCAGGCTTTTCTTATCACTTTCCACAGTAATATTAAGACACAGACCACATCATCTTAACTACTATGATCCTGGTTTATTGCACCCTGAATCTTCTTTGTTACATCACCATATCTTTACATATATATTATATATTAAAGCTCTTATATTATCTAGAGAATCATTAAATAAGGAAGATTAGTCAACCTTAAAAAGCATTTGAAAATCCAATAACCAAAACTACAGGGCAAACTTACTTTGCTATTCTGCCTCTGCGCTCTCTTTTAAAACAAACTACCACAGCACTTTTTTTTTTTACTTGGGCAGTACCGTACTCTTTCAATAGGGGCTTATCATGCCGAGATAAGAATCCTACTGAAGTCGTCCACTAAGGTGGGTAAACACAAAGTGCAACTATGGTCGAACTATGTGTCTATTTAGTCAGCTTTTTAAATTTACTATCGTTGTCCGTACGTTTTATAAAATGAGAGCTTCCCATGTTGCGTTACACCTCCAAGACTTGACATAGCCGTAAAAGGTGGATGTCATTGCCAGTCCTTAACTTCAGTGTAACAGAAAACTGTTACCCCTCAGCCTTTTTTTCATTATGAAGTTGTTTGTTTGTAAAACAGCTACATTTCAGTGTCTCAGAGTCTTTTAAAATGTGTTCATTTGAAATCTCATTAACTTCAACACCCAGTATACGTAAACCACACTTAATGCACATTTTTACCTAAATCCTGGTAAGTTTATCCCAAAATTCGTTACGCCCTAATGTGCCACACAAGTCCAGCTGTTGGCAGTACAGCACCTGTAACCTGGCTGTACCACTGACAAAAGAAGACACGAAGAAGAAATGTCAGCTTCAGTCTTTAACTGAACACAAGTATTGTTTTCAGCATTAGCTGCTTGAGATGCACCATCTCATTGTCATGTTAATATGTACAAACTCAATGCAATAAAGGCAAGAGATTTCAAATCTGTCCTTCTCAAAGAGACTGATAAAGACCATCAAAATCGACCACTCAAAAAATCGTGTCATGTCTCTTTTAAGCAGAGTAGCCCTGCCTGCTTTAGAAGACTTGATCTAATTGCCGTAATAATTGTATTTATGTAGCTCATAAATGGCTTTTGATTTTACTGTAATGCTGTATGGTTGATCCTACTTAGTTTTTTAAGTAGAAATCCAACGAACCAATTATCCGAGCTCCACTGAGCTGTGTATTAGCGCTAGCTGTGGGATAAGATAAGATAAGATAAGATAATCCTTTATTAGTCCCGCAGCGGGGAATTTGCAGGCTTACAGCAGCGTAGAGTAAAGTGCACACAAGAGACATAGTAGAAGAAAGACAAGATAAAAATAAAAAGTGAAAATAAAAAAAACAAGTATTATAAATAAGCAATAAAAAACAGTAGAAAATCAACAATAACTGAAATATTATATTTACAGACAGAAAAAAACTATTTGAACTATTATTGCACAGTGTAATGTATTGCACAGGTTTTTATTGTCAGGATGGCCTCATTAGCAAAGCACGTCCCAGTGTAACTTGAGTAGGAATCTCACTGTCTGTTACACTAAGTAGACTGATGGATTAGTGTTTGCATTTAAGTGGAATGTCCCTTTAAAAAAGGGTGTCAGCATGCAAAGATGGTGGACACAGCTGCAGAAGTTACTCTGTATGACCTATGGTCGAACCGTTTTACTGGGATAAAATGCACACTTGAAAAAGACTCATGCGGCATCAAGTGCTGATGAGCTAGGAGTGGGCGGTATACTGGATCATCACCGGCACTGGGGGTCACGCTCGGTCATGACCTGGATTTTTGCAATACTGTCTTTACCGTGATGAACACACGTTTTGGTTTTAGCACACACACACGAGGACGAGGGAGGTGTGACATAGTTCCCTATGAACTACGTCACACCCACACAGTTTATACTGTCCATGGTTACGTAGACGTTATCTCAGAAAAACTCTTCACATAAAGAAAAAGAAAATGTCAGACTTTTGTTTTCTTCAAAGATTCTATTAAGTGTAATATACTTTCCATTTGGGTTGTGGTGAAAATAGGTGGAATGAAAATAGTTTTTCACCAATATTCTTTTTTGTTGTGATCTGCAGTCACAACTCCAAACAACAGCATGGCTGTTATTAATAAATCACATGACATTTAGATCATGGGGAACGCTCCTCCTCCAAAAACACGTGTAGGTCTAAACCTCATTTTCATTTTTGTTTGGAGCCAACAAACACATCTGTTTTTCTTAAACATTTTTTTTCTACCTAATATATGTTCCCTTACATTGCCCATAGTGTGAACATTGATTGAGATTCATGTTTAGAGAGTATCCCTCTTTAATTTTGTGATACCGTGTTATAATACTGTCACTGCATTCAAAGAAAAGGAATTACCGTAATATACATTTGAAATCATATCGCCCACCCCATGTATGAGCTTCACTACTCATCTTGGCTTTGTCTCATCCTACTGCTCTCGTCATCCATCCATCCATCCATCCATCCATCCATCCAGCACACCGCCCACTCTTCTTTTAATGTGTGTATTTTATCAACTTTTTGTTTGTTCACCACTTATCCTCCATGCTGCGTCAGCACTCTTGCCTTTACCCAGTGGAATACTCTCAGGTAAACACCTCAGCTACTGGGCTGGCCTTCTGTCTAATCTACTGTGACACACACTCAAAAGGAGCACAGGCTCCGCCTCCTACTTTTGTATTTGCATAGCAGTTATCAGTGGGATTCACATGCATTCAGATTTGTATCACCAGGATGAAACAAAATTGACTTGCTGTAATCATTCCTGATTTCCATGCTGGCACCAAACAAGATCAGTTCCCAAATCAATTTGAATGTTAGTGATGGGGCACAAAATCTGCGGTCCTTGTTCTGTGCAAATATCCCACAGTTTATTTGAAATCAAGTACATGGTTTGTTATGAATTTTTGCACAGAAGGAGGATTATGACTTATTATCCCCCATCCCTTATATTGGAAGTCTTTAAATATCCAATATAAAAAAGGAGCAGCAATGATTACAGCAAGCAAATCCTGTCTCAAAATAATATATTCAGCACCTGATTATCTTTTTAGTTTTTAGACAAACTTCATAACATAAATCCATCTGACACCCAAAAAAAATATAAAATCCAGCTTGAACGTGTGTGTAGAGGATGGTTGGATGGATCTTAGGTCATTTTACTGAGTCATAACAAAAAATATTGTACACTGGATTGTCCTAAAAATAATGATATATATATATATACACACACACACAGGATATGCGTTCGCCTTTTCCTTTTTAAAATAGCCCTTTGCCACTTTCATTTACAAATGATTTAAGTTTTTTTAGAAAGGGAGTCTCATTTCTTTATAAGTTCTCACACACACACACACACACACACACACACACACACACACACACACACACACACACACACACACGCAATCACACAGTCCCCAACAGCTCGTCGGTCTTTTATTCTCTGACATGGTGGATTTGATAGAAACGCAGTCCAGTGTCTCATCACTCTTTACATGTCCATGTGTGTACACAGCAGGAGGCTGGTTGTTCATGATTCTGTCTCTGTTCTAATTACGTGTGTGTGTGTGTGTGTGTGTGTGTGTGTGTGTGTGTGTGTGTGTGTGTGTGTGTGTGTGTGTGTGTGTGTGTGTGTGTGTGTGTGTGTGTGTGTGTGTGTGTGTGTGTGTGTGTGTGTGTGTGTGTGTGTGTGTGTGTGTCAGGGAGAAGTATACTCTGGAGCAGGACATCAGAGACACAGAGGAGGCCATCAGACATAAGAGTGCAGAGGTTCAGGTGAGGGCATTTGCTCATTGGTAAAGCATAGCACATGATACTTGCTTGTCACTCGTAGGTTTTAATTATTTTTATTCATGTCCCCTCAGGAGATGCAGAATGATCTGGATAGAGAGACAGCCAGCCTGCAGGAGCTGGAGGCTCAGAAACAAGATGCCCAGGACCGCCTGGAAGAGATGGACCAGCAGAAACACAAACTAGAGGACATGCTGAACGAAGTCCGGATAAAGTGCCAGGAAGAGTCTCAGATGGTGAGTGAAGGTCCCCAACGCACTGAAAGCACGTCAACTGATGCTCCAATGGCGCACTGCGGGGATCAGATTTAAGATGCCAACCTTTATAAAAAGATCAGTATTTAGGCAATGTTTTTTTAACTAGATCCAAATAATGAAGATCCTTGTTCTTAACTGTAAATTAGATAAGATAGATGTAACTTTAACCAAATAATGTGGAATTGATGCCACAAGACCTGCTAGATGGATAATGCATCACTTATTGTATCAAGACTGCATGACAACTGTTGAATCCAATCGCAATTCTACAATTTAAAGAGAGAAGCTTCTCTTGCCTCATAAACAATCTTTGGTTGTTCATGAGTACATACACTGTCCTGCAGAGAGCAAACAAACCGGTCATCAAGTTACAAACAGAATTTAGGATAAGTAGTTCCAGCTGATGTAACCTACAGAAGGCGACGTTTGTCATTTCAACCTGTAAGAGCGACAGCAGTAGGCTATTCTTCTTGTTCTTCTTTTTCTCTTCTTCTTCTTAATACGTAATAAAACGTAGGCGTCTCAGACTCCGACCTGCTGTGCGTTCATCCGTTTAATACAATAGGTGTACCTCAAAAAGCACGTGAGGAGGAAGAACTTGGGGATGCAGGAGCAACTGAAAATAAGGTGGAAGTTTCCAGCCGTGTGACACATTGCGGTAGTGTTGCTACAGTGTTCAAGTGTGGTGTGCAGTTTTCAATAAGTCACCAGACACAGAATGGATTTGTGCTGGGCCACTGTCACTCGTTCATTTCGCTCTCCTCCGCCTCCAGATCTCGACCCTCCAGAGTCAGATCCACTCGCAGGAGTCGGACCTGCAGAGCCAGGAGGAGGAGCTGAGCCGGGCGAAGGCCGACCTGGGCCGGCTGCAGCAAGAGGAGAACCAGCTGGAGCAGAGCCTGGCGGCCGGCAAGATCCAACTGGAGACCATCATCAAGTCCCTGAAGGCCACGCAGGATGAGATCAACCAGGTAGGAAACTGTGTGTGTGTGTGTGTGTGTGTGTGTGTGTGTGTGTGTGTGTGTGTGTGTGTGTGTGTGTGTGTGTGTGTGTGTGTGTGTGTGTGTGTGTGTGTGTGTGTGTGTGTGTGTGTGTGTGTGTGTGTGTGTGTGTGAGTGTGAGAGAGAAGTGTCAGCAGGGGGCATCGTTGCACTGTATAATCTACTTCTGTATTACCACTAAAGCAAGTACTTGGTCCCTCTTGTACCACTAGAGGAACTGGTGTTTCATTTAACCTCAGCTGCTGCGCTGTGTCACCTGTTCTCTGCCGCTGCTCCCTCCTCTAGTCAGAAGGTCACACAGAGAGTAAAAGATGTCTCAGCAGTTGATCATTTCCTCTCACCGCCCTGCAATAATACTCAGTTATTGCTTCTGGGAACAGTCATGTTGGTTTTAATGACAGTCCCCTTTTTAGTTTTCATAAAACCCCACATGCAGTCTGCCGCCCAGGGAAGTACCAGCAGATCATGTCATAACCCCCCCAAAAAATCATTCATGCTCTGCCATTTATTATGCCTCACATTAAGGCCAAATGTTGGTATTCATCAGTTCAGAATGAGTAGTGCATGTTCAAAATGTCCTGTGTTTATAGTGGAAGCCACTGAATGAAGTAGCAAAGAAAAAAAAAATGGTAAAGGGTGAAAGGAAATTTATCTGTGCTGCTCACAGAACTGAAAACTTGTTTTTTTCTTTCAAGACACTGTGTGACACTGTACTCAGGACAATCAAGATAACCATATGGACAATTGTTTTCTGCAGATAATTGCAATTTTAGACTACAGGTTAATCATTTTCCCAAAAAGAAGTCGTCACTGAGAGGTGAATGAGAAATTGGGCTCATTGTTAAATTACCAAATTAGTTGTTTTTAAGGTGAGATGATGCATGCAGAAGCATTGTTTTCATGCATTTCTTTTCAGACTAGAGGAAAGAAAACATCCAAGATGCACATTCTGGTGTTTATTTTACTACTGTGTCTATTTGCTTCTGTAGATTTCTCCTAAATTCATCAAAAGTTACCATTAGACAAAGCCTAATTTGCATATTTAAACATAAAACTTTTGGAAATGAGTAATGTAAGTAATTAACTGGAGAAGTTTCATGGTGATATCTATTAGTTACTTCAAAATGTATGTCATTTTTACAAAGAAATCCCCACTTCAGTAGCACTTACATACACCAAACGTTCCAGTTCCATTCCTATCTGTATTCTGAGGGTTTTTACAGAGTGGTTTGTTCATATATCATTCATAGCCTGATTTATACAACATTTTATTTTTAAAAACATGGCGAAAATGTATTTATTTATGGCTATTGACAGTATTTCCTGATTTATGGAGTGATTCAAAGAGATATCCAAAATCCCCTCTATAAAAACCTTTTTTGTCCAATATGTCAACAAAATAAATAAATAATTTCCATAATTCAACATAAAATCTCAGAAAACTTGTAACACAAAAAATAATAACCTTAATGTAAGCAATCAGGAGTTTCATGATGATATATATTAGTTATCATTTGTACCCTATTCACCTGTAGTGTTTGTCCTTTAAATTGATTGCTGCAAAGAATTAAAATGGCCCTGTATTTATAATATAGACTAAAATTAGAACAGACTTCAGCATTCACCTCCCACCAAGTATGTGCTGGTTGGCTTTTTAAACTTATTATTCAATTAATTAAATTAAATGAAAAACTGAAGTTTAACTCCAGCAGGTGTTTAAGAAGCAAGCTGCCACAATGAAGACCATGCAGCGTAGTATCCAAACGCCCCGCTGTCCCTGAACTGTTCGTGTGTGTGTGTGTGTGTTCCCTCAGGCTCGTAGCAAGTTGTCCCAGATTCAGGACAGCCAACAGGAAGTGTCCAAAAGCATCGAGCAGTACAACAGCACCTTGAACGGAACCCACGGAGGAAGCATGACCAACCTGGCCGACATGAGCGAGGGCTTCGGCGACAGAGAGAACGGGGGATTCCCGGCCATGGTGAGAGCGCCACAGGTCAGGATCTCCAGAGAGCGCTGCTTTCACCCCACCAGCGTGGTCTGATGGCACAGGCCTCCAACTGACTCCAACCGCTTTCAACAGTTTAATTAAATAGCATCCATCTATGAAGTCATGATTCCTGCGTCGTTGCCCTGTGAAAAGAAATCGCGTGCGTGCATGTGCGCGTGTGCGTGAGTGTGAGAATCTCCTATCCCTGAAGCATGTGAAGAAGAGCTTTAAAAAAAATGTCACAGTTAACGGACATTCCAGCCTCATATCTGCCAAACAATTGTCTTGAATCTGCAGTGTGAGCATTTTGGATATGTGCAAAATGACCAGGGAGTTGTTTGTAGAAGATGGATATCCACTTTGCAAAGCGTGCCACCAAAAAGTGACTGTAAGGGGTAGAGGTGTATCGGAGCGTAGCTGATCCATAATCCATACTTGAATACAGTTCACAGCATTATACAAATACATTTAAAACAAGGGAATAACTACCTGTTTAACTTCCTAACACTAGCTCTAAACAGATTGTAATTAAATCTTCTAACACCAAGATCGGTTCTATAACTAAGAATGCAATCTTTATATTTCATTTGAATTTAAAACACATTTTGGACCATAACTCAAGAAAACATGTACTAATTATGAAAATGTTGACACAAATGTCTCGCATGATAAAATAATGATGACAGTTTGGATGGACATGAATGTAAACTGCAACCTGACTGGTTGGCGGGGGGGATACAACTGGCAGACGGTAATTCTAGTCTGTCAAACTATTTATGTCAGCCAACAGTGTTAGTTTACTTAGAATACTAAAAGAGTAAAATTTCCTTCTCCAAATTTGATTTCAGGCTTTTTTAGGGGTCCATTATTCCTCTTTCCTAATCCTCCTCTGCCTCATCCTCCTCTTTGTCCAGGCCTATTATCATCTAGACTAGAGATTAGCAGCAGTCTGCAAACCGCAACACGCCCAGATCTTAGCCGTCATTTCTGTCATTTGAACCGTGTTTTTGCTAAAACCTTGGTTATTATTTTGTTCTCCCTGACTCTCCACCATGTTCCCTGGAGACTGCACTGATCCAATCCCAGAATCCATTCACTTTACTTATAATAACACAATGACCTCGGCTCCGTCCCGCTCACACCTGGCAGATAGCTCTAGGGATCAGCGGCTGGATCAGACTCAGGGTTTACCTACGAAATCGCTGGTGCAGGTTTTCTAATGAACCATAACAAGGTAGAGCGTGCGCTGAGTCGGGATGGCACGTGAAGAAATGTATCAAAACACACCCTCACACTCTGAGGAATGTTTCAGTCCAGACTTGGGCGTCCTCTCCACAAGTCTTTCAGTCAGAGTAGCAGAGTGCACACAGAGAAACTGCAAAAAAAGAAAATTGCCTCTGTTTTTAAAGTGAAATTTAATCTTTGGGGAAAGTGTGTGTGTGTGTGTGTGTGTGTGTGTGTGTGTGTGTGTGTGTGCGTGTGTGTGTGTGTGTGTGTGTGTGTGTGTGTGCACTGTGTGTGTGTGTGTGTGTGTGTGTGTGTGTGTGTGTGTGTGTGTGTGTGTGCTGTGTGTGCTGTCATGTGGTGTAATTAGGGCTCTCGCTAGACATTCTTATAAAGGGCTCTTGAGGTTGATTCCTGCACTTCTGGCTATAAGTGGAAAATTATTAAAGAAAATGTTGTGTTTTTTTACAACCTGGGTCGACTTATAGTCGAGTCCATATTATATGTACAAGTTATGATAACATAGTATTTGATCCCAGAACTGTGCATAGGGACGTCATTACACTAAAGCCGTGGCGGTGTATCACTCAAGTCAATGAGAGGGGTAGAATACTAGAATACTGAGCTACATGCACCCAAACGTTTTCTGTTGAGATGTTGTCAAATATAGAAGACGTTGATTTGACAGTTTACTTATCGTCAAGCTCAAAATCAGTCCAGTACACAAACCATAAGAAACCCCATTTTATGTTGTGATTTTATGCATATTCTAATAATAATTATTACTTAATTTATATGTCTAAGGATCTGTTCTCCATCTAATTTATTAGGTCTTTACACCTCGCTACAGCTAATGCTGGCTAACACAACACTTTCTGCATGAATCCTACCTGACCTGGGGCCAGTGCTCCGGGGCCTCGGTGGCCTCCAAACCTCAGGACTTGTACCCAAGACTTCCAAAGGAAGTTAAACGCCAAGGGGCCTTCAGTGTGCACAGCTGTCCACCAGACCCCCTGTGTGCTCATAGTGTGAGCTCATCACTAGATGCGTTTAACTTTGAAATGTACAAAACTTTCTTTTGGTGGAGCGCTCCCCGGGACACTTTTAGTAGGGTTCAAGCTCCACACACCACCGGCGCACAAAACCCTGTGGGAAGCACTGCTCCCTAAAAGCCCGAACTCACTCTTAATGCAGCACGCTTATGCAATAAAGAGCAAATAGTCACTAAATCGACACTGCTACTCCTGTTTGATAAAGCACGTCTTTGAGGAAGCATGCCTTTAAACAGGTACAGAAGTCTTAGAGAATCTGGCCCTGTGTGAACGCAACTTGATCATTACTGAATGATGTTTTGTGTATGTGTGTGTTTTATAAGGCTGAGTAAAATGTCTGTTTCTTCCCTCCTCGTTCTCCTCACCACAGGAGGATCCATTCAAAGTGAAGCCATCTGTGTTCAACAGCCAGCCTCAGGAGCTCCACACTGACCCCTTCCACTCTGAAGACCCCTTCAAAACAGACCCCTTTAAAGGTGATCATTCCCCTTCAAAATAATCTTCTCTTCTCTTTCTTGACTCTCCATCCTTCATTTATTCTGCGCTCCTTCGTCCTGTGTTTACCGCTCCGTTTGTCTTCAGTTCTCTTTCCTCCGGGCATCTTATATTGTTTTAGCTTGAGCTGCTCTCTGACTGTCTTCTTGTGTTTTCCTCTTTGTTGTCCTCCTGCTCTTTCCTCTCTGCTGCATTCCTCTCCTGTAGGTGACCCTTTCCAACATGACCCTTTTGCAAAGCAGCCACCGACATCTACAGGTATTTACCTTGGGAAAAGGAGCTCAGATTTCTTGCTTTAAAACGCGCTCACACCAGTATTTAAAAAATCTGTTCATTTCAATGGAATCATTGCAGTCAGCCTGTTGACTCACTCGGGCAAAGTAAAGCTAGTAAGTGGCCCTTGAGTTAAGATTATATTGTCGCACATAAACGGAACAGTAAGTGTTGTCTGCTGCTGCAAACAGGGTTCAATGCATAATATGTATTGTATTAGTATTCCAGAAATTACCTTTATTGACACAAAGTATTATGCTCCACCAGTCCACTTTTTTTAATACATGTCGGTGCTTTAACACAGTGGTTCTCAAATGGGGGTACGTGTACCCCTGGGGGTACGTGAAGGCACTCCAGGGGGTACGTGAGATTTTAAAAATATATATTTAAATTGGCATCCATTCAAAAATCCTTTAAAGATAGTTATTTAATAAATATTCAATAAAATATAAGTGTAAGTTCATAAACTGAATTCAATGCAACAATGCAATCTTCAGTGTTGACAGTTTAATAAATCAGACACTGATGGCAGAGCGCTGTGTATTACATCTTTTTTTCAACCAAAAATGCTTTGCACTGGTTAGGGGGTACTTGGCTGAAAAAATATTTCACAGGGGGTACATCACTGAAAAAAGGTTGAGAACCACTGCTTTAACATATAGAAAAGCACGTACCTGAGTCTGAGACTTTAAAATGACTGGAACAAAATGTCAATATTGTTGCTAAAATATGGTTTAATAAAGCACCAGTGCAACAATCCCCCCCTGCCCTTTGAAAATAAATATATTCAGCGGGAGTTTTCTCAGTCAGCGCTCACATGTTGGTTAATGTGAAGGGAATAAGATCAATTCAAACAGATAATACAATATATGTTGTTAGATTTTGTACGGGTTATGATATGATGATGCTTTTTTGATGAGTTAAATCAGTAAATCATTTAAGCTTAGAAAACAACAAATATTCCGAAGGTCCACTAAAAGAAATACACACAAACAGTACAGTTCCTTAATAAATGGTGCCTTAACCCTCAAATAACACTCATACACAACACAATAGTGGCCCCTGCTCGTGGTGGCAGCCTTGTCTTTAGCCGACCTCCATCCACATATGTGAAACGACGGTGTGTGTAACCGTGACTTCTGTCACACTTCCCACTTCGACGATATTTTGGAGTTTCACTTCTCTGCTCCATAGAGGGAGATCCGTGATATAAATCACCCTTTTTCACACAGCAGTGAAACTACTCCACAGTATACAGTCATTACTTGTTTTTTCCTTTTTTTTTTTTTTTTTTTTTTTTTTACAGCATCCCTCCCCCCGCAGCCCAAACGCACAACCCACCCGAGTGTGCTCTCCTCCGGGTTCATGACCTACAGGGTGCCTCTTATCATAATCATCTATTAAGTTCCATAGAAAAGCTCTGACCAAATTACTTATTTTGTTATGATTGCAATACTGCAAAGAATAGACCGTCAGATATTTTAAGACTAGATATCAAAGGGAGGTGTGCAGACAACTGATGCATGCACAAGTGCATTCCAAAACAGATCCGTAACATCAGCAGATAAACAAGTTTTACATTTCATGATACTCATTTTTAAACTCACTGTACAAAAAACCCCCAAAAAAGTCACTTTTGTGTGCTCGAGCTGTCACTGGAATAAAATCTTTAGTTATTAAGTGCTGCTGAGAATTTTAAATTGGTTACTTCTCATTCAATCAAATCTTCCACAATTCATAGGTGGATATCAACCTAGACTTTGAAAACAATGCCTCTACATATATTCAGCAGTGTAAGCTGAGCTCATCACAAGGTTGGACCCAGAGCTAAATTAAGGCGTAACATCCAAGCTGTGTCCAGCGCTCTTTGTAGAGCTGCTTCAGTATTTATCTTGGCTCACACTGTCACAAAGCGTTTTATAAACTGGCATCTGGCCTTGAAAATGCCTTTGCAATGCCTGGTCCTGTTTTCAGGTGAATGAAAGGTTTAAGAAAAGCTGCAGTGAGACTCTCCAATAGCTGAAGTTGTCCATCATTTTCCGTTGCAGATCCTTTCGGAGGAGACCCGTTTAAAGAGACCGATCCGTTCAAGACCTCGTCAGAAGATTTCTTCAAGAAGACCACAAAGATGGATCCCTTCTCCACACCGGACCCCTTCAGTAAAAGTGCCACATTACCTTCCAAGGTACTTGTTCAAGATCAAAGGCCAGAACATGGAAATTGAATATATACAATTATATTAAATCCCCATGTATTTTAAGATGACTGCTGATTGTTGGCCCCTTTGAATCACCAACAAAACTGCTGAGTTTTGTTCTTTCTTTGGATTCATTTCTGGTACCGCTTATTCTGCAGTTCACTCAAACAGTATAAAATCTAAATGTGGGAAATCTAAGATTTAACATAGTTGATAAAAACACACTCAAGACATAATTTCTGAATTTATAATTTGATTTGTTCACTCTTCTTATGCTTCCAGCAGCAAAGCGGTCACTTCACAAGCAATGACCCATTCTCTTCAAGCAACCCAAAACCCAAAGGACCAGGTATGGTTTCATTCTGTATTCCCTCACATCTACAGTGGCTGTGGACATCATGAGTTTTCTTTGAAATTCAAAAAATGAATGGAATCTGTCACTCTTTGTGCTCTCCAATATCTAATATTGCCATAAAACAGTCATGCTTATTGTTTTACAGCATTTCCTGCAATGGCTTAATGCAAGCATAGATATTAAAGCTATAGTGACCTTGGTAAACCTTGGTACAGCAGTTTAGATAACTGAACATTTTCAAAACCCTATTTTGAGGTTAGATTGGAGTCAGTTCAATGACATCTTCCATTCTGTCTCTGGCAGCGGTTTAGTTGGTTTTGTGGTGGCATAACTCTTAAACGAATGAATACCTGCCGTCAGTCAGTGCATCGGAGCCCTTCGCTCAGCTGTTTGTTCACCTCGGCAGGAGAAAAGCGCTTTCATTTCCTCCAAGATATCAATGTAGCCCGTACAAACACATACACACTGTGGGACGGCTTGAATGCCTCAGTGATTGGAGGAAACCGGAGCCTGTCACCACAGCGTGGGCCTCTGTTTGCTCAGCCTGAGGTTACCGTGTTGGTTTGCCTATTAAAACCGTGTCTGGAGAGGGAAGGTGTTACGTTTGCTTACTCACTTTCCCACTCAGAATGTCCATACAGCTGCAAATCACCCACACTGGCTATGGTTTGGTCTGTCATTTAGGACCAAATAATCTAAATGTTTCTTACTTAAATTCCTTATTAAAATCAGAACAGTAACATAGCATCTTATTTTGTATATTCTGTGAGCAGGCTGGTTGCTGCTTACAGAAACACCATCATAACAAATGGATAAGAAACATTATTTTAAATGCTAAAGGAAGAGCTAAATGCCAATTACAGATGCTAGCATGCCCACTATGACAATGTTAACAAGCTGAGGTTGAGCAGGATTAATGTTTACAATGCTCACCATCTTAGTTTAGTGTGTTTCCATGCCAACATTTGCTAATTCCTGAGGTGTACCACAACTCATGGCAATCTGTCCAATAATTGTTGAGAACAAAAGTCAGTGATTCACCAAATTAAGTAAGTTTCATTAAATGGGAACCATTAATATCTGTATAAAATGTTCATATCATTCAGTCGTTGTTGAGATAGTCAAATCTGGACCAAAGTTGTGGCTTGACTGACCAAAATCCCCATTTTTAGAGCCACATTGTTAGTTTGGCTAAAAAGATACCCCATTTTTTTTCTGCCGTGGCCACATGCATTATTTGTTCAGGTTGTCAGTCCACGTCCGTCCGGTCCATTCTCGTGAACGCTATATCTCAGGAACGCCTGGGGGGGACTTCTGCAACTGTGGCTCAAACGTCCACCTGGACTCGAGGATGAATTGATTAGATTTTGTTGGTCAAAGGTCACTGTGACCTCACCTCCGTCCAATGCTCGTGCCTGGAGGGAATTTCTTAAAATGTTGCATTTAGAAGAGAAGTAGACTCAACAATATTGAACATTTTAAGTTGGCTAGTAATTGTGCTCACTAAGTGTAAATGTGCTTGTTCTTTTTTCAGACCTGTTTGGCACATTGGACCCGTTCGGCAGCAGCTCGTTCAACAGCAGCAGCAACAGCTCTGCTGGATTTGCAGATTTCAGCATCATGTCGAAGCCCAGAGACCCTTTTGAAGGGAGGGCCAGCTGGCTGCCAGACTACCAGAAGGTACCAAAGTCCGACATTCATCTTAAAAACACTTTCAGGGGCAGATATGTACTGTAAAAATCTGTATTGGCACACACTTTCTTTTTAACAAAACAAATAAGTTAAAGTGTTTCCTGATGCCATCATTTCTTCAGTTGCGTCACTGACTGTCAGATTCTAGTATATTAAAATTACAGCTCACTGCTTATCACCCACACGTTCCTCCTCTCCCTCTTTCTTTTCAGTCGGTGTTTGTGGACGACCCATTCAGCAGGAAGAACGACACGCCAGCTCTGCCTCCGAAGAAAAGTGTTCCCCCAAGACCCAAACCACCCAGTGGTGAGTGTCACACTCTACAGGCGTTTGAACCTTTCTGAAATAATGAGGTTTTCCACTTAGACTGTCTTTGGTATTACATTGTCTAGTACGGTGGTTCCAAACTTGGGGTCTGGGCACCCCAAAGATTACAGGGGGTGCTCCAGATTTTGTCTGAGGTAGTAAAAATTAAAAAAAAAAAATGTATAACTAAAATCATAATAACACACTCGCTGGATAGATTATATCTATACATATATTACATATATTTATCTATACATCAACTTTAAAAAAGATATATTTTTTTGTCCTCACTCTAACTCAAAACATTCTGTTCATTTCTGCCCATTTGCAAATAGAGATCATGCCATACTAATATTATTTGCAATAGACTATGTGTAGAATTTAATTTGTTTCCGACTCGTGTGATCCAAAGGCTAGTGGAAAAAGGAAGTGGATCATTGGTTTCATGAAAAAGCAACATACATGATTTTTTTATGTGTCTAATTACCACATCACTTTCTTGCCCATAGTCACCGCCCTGCTGGGTTTTACAATAATGCTGAAGAGGAAGGGTGTTTGTGCGTGCGTGCATGTGTGCGTGTGCGTGTGTGTGTGTGTGGTGTGTGTGTGTGTGTGTGTTCATGGACTGTAAGCAGAAAAAAAACCATAATGAATAAAAGACTTGGGTAGAAATGACAAGAACGTCTAAAATAAATAGTAAAACTAATGAAATAAAAGATGGGGTGGGGAGAAAACAGTTAAAATGTAATACTTGGTGGAATTTGTGATAATTCTCTCTATGAGTTCAGGGTGACACAAAAATATTGATAGAATAAGTTTCAATTCAAAATAAGATATATTCTGCTTCCTTAGATGTAAATTTTTTTTCTTGTGATTCAACAAAATGAGGTTTATACATCTTTACCTGGTTTGGTGTTCAATTTCATGTTTCAACACTTTCACATTATATATAGCACTTAGACCTGCTTTATGATTAAAAAGAAATGAAAATCTCACTTTTTACAATATGGGACCTTTAAAGGAACGAGGAGAGTTGCGGTTTGTGAACACAACATTCAAAGTTGACTTTTGTTTGTACTTCATATCTGTATATTGTCTTCTAGGAAACCCCTACTCACTGTGCCTTTAACGGATATCTAGGAAATTAGTTTAGTTTTTATTTTATTTGTTTCTTTTCAGATATGAAAAAATAGATATCTCACTATGAAAAAAACCCACTAATCTTGAAACAAGTTTGATAACCCAATGCAAAAGGCAAGACTAAATACAAAAAAAACAATCTCCACCAAGAGTAAAATACCTTTTTGAATGGACACTTTAATGTAGTGTATAGTGTGGCCTTTTCTGTAACCATAGAAAATATTTTTTTTCCTCCAACACGGGAAGCACAGTTTCCAACCGTGCTGTACTCTGTAAACAGGAAAGACCCATTATGGGCACAGAGAAGATAAAAGCCATGTATACTCTTTCTTCAACCAGCAGCACACTGTGGCATGTCTTCTTGAGGCTGTTATATCCTGTAATACTGACTTTAGTGACTCTTGTGAGTTTTGAAGTTTGCATTTCTCTCAAGTCAGATGGTGTTTTTGACTTTAATCAACTATCGCATCACTTCATTTCCTTCACAAGTTATATTTAGATAGATTCACTGACTTTATTTGTCTACCTCAGCGGAAAGCAAGGTACATACAATACACACGACACAACACATTAAAAACATATAAAATACACGGTAGCTAACGACGTCCGTCCGGTTCTCATTAATACGACATCTCAGAGTTGCCTGGAGGGAATTTCTTCAGATTTGGGGCAAACATCCACCTGGTCTAAAGGATGATTAGATTTTGGTGGTCAAAGGTCACTGTGACTTCACAAAACAGGTCAAGAATTAAGATGATAATAATTTTTTCTTTCGTCTGTTCCCGTTTGTCGTCGGCGACCATCAGTTTCTATCTAGTTGGTATACCCGGCCTCAACTGTTTCGGTATGGAAGTCTGCATTCTTGATTAGGCAAAAGACATTGGCATGCCCATCTTCATGCTCCACCCCCATTCACGGGGGAGGGGGGGAATATATGTTTTTATGATGGGAGGAAATGATCACGTGATGACATTTTGAAAAGACGTGGATGTGAACTGCAACTTGACTAATTGGCAGAGGGATACAACCGTGAGGCGGTGATTTTAGTTTTTTTTCTTTGTTTCTTCAGCCACGGTGGCTAACACTGCCATTGCCAAACACTCAGTTCTTGCTATGATTATCCCAAACAAGCTACCAATGCAAAAGACAACCCCCCTTTTTACTACAGAGGCTAAAGAGGAAAGATCTACCAAACAGCGGGGCTTTGAGGGAACTTTTTGGATTTAATGCTTCCATCTGTGCTGAATCCTTTACGAATGGACGCCATGACCACAAAGGATCAAAAAGTATTTTTGGGGACAGCACGACACAATCCCCTTCTCTGTGTTTGAACCTAAACTGTGTTCACGCCTGCTGCCACTACACTACCCCACACGTTTTGCTGAGTCAGAAAGTAGAGAGTAGTCTGTTACAGTGTTGATGCCAGTTAAACTCCAGCAACTGTCACTCAGGTGACAGTTCATCTCCACTGTTCTCACGGGAACGGCTCAAATTCATGTTGATTCTTTTTCAAATGTTTTTATATGGATTTTCATATCATGATTGTTCACAAAGCGCTGCTCAGATGTTTGTGTGTGGGCACACGTGAAGGTGATGTTGTAAGAGCGATGATGTGCGGTTTGCTTGGCCTGTTGTTTGCAGACACACCCTAACTTGCTTCCTCTCTCTTCCCTTTGTGTGCATGTGTGTTTGTGTGTTTTTACAAGGCTGAGTGGTTCAGAGAAGGTCAGGCTGCAGGCTGTGTGCAGCGGGCCAATGCCAGCATTGTAACCACTGTAGCAATAGTCCTTCTTTTCATTTATTCAACTATATTCTCTGTCTTTTATTTTACTCTTCTTCACACGCACATGTACATATATATGCATGCTCTGTCACTTTTTCCCCATCACCTGACGGGGTGTGAGTGGGTCGCGGCTGCAGTCACAGTGCTACAAATAAATAAAAGTCATAATAAAAGGCACATTGCTGTAGCTGTATTGTTTTTCAGCAGCTGAAATAATGCATATACAATCCTGAGATAGACATTAAAATTTCATGCCACTGATGTAGTGGATTATTTTAGAACAGGGTGGAGCTCGTTTGTGGTTTCTCAAGTGTGAGCGTGTGTGTATCAGTGTGTGTGTGTATCGGTGTGTGTGTGCGAGCAGTTTACGGAAAGGAAAAAACTGATTGCCAGGCATGCAGTTTTGCTCGGCGTGGAGTGTGAAATGAACTGCTCACCCCGATCAGCCGAGGTATCTGGGTAATAGAACTAAATATGTATGTGTGTGTTGTATGACAACGGCTTGACTGGTACTGTGGTTTTTCACACCTATACAACATAACATGGTGTGCTCTTAACTTTCCCACGATCCTCTGCCATGGCCAGCTTCAACTCCCTGTTAATGACAGAAACTACCATTACCAGTGATAACATGATAATGTTTTGTTTTAGAATTGCCTCTATAAGAGTCTTAAATGCATTATAAGATATCCTAAAATGTGACAAATTAATTCCAAGTCGAGAAATAGCTTTTACAAAAAAATCTTTCTCTCTTTACACTGAAAAGAGTTGATCCAAAAATGTTTTATATAGAGCTGAAGCAATTAGTTGATTGACAAATCAGCAACTATTTTGATAATGAATTCATTGTTTGTGTCATTTCTCAAACCAAAAGCTGAACAGTCTCGGGTTCTATCATCTCCACTGAGAAATTCCTGCTTTTCTTGTTTTTTTAAATTGTAAAAGGAATATTTAGGGGTTTGGGGTCGCTTTGAGGTGTGGGGAAACTGTGATTGTCATTTATCTTTTTTATTTTCTAATGACCAAACCGTGAATTGCAGGCCCTAGTTTTAAATGCATAAATCCTGACATATACCATTACAAATAAAGCATTGATAAATCTACGTGGACTTTTACCATGAATGTTAATGTGTGGTCTAAGATCATGAACAACATAAGTGTTTGTCTAGTTGGTATACTGGTGAACCAACGGTTGGTAGTGTGGGCAGTAACCCAACCAAGTGTTTCACGAGGAAACCGTTGAGAGTGGCTCCGTGGGTTTGTGGGGTATGTTTTTTGTTTCGGGTCCTCTGGCTGCTTTCTTTCTCTGTGTTATTTCCTCCGCCTGCGGAGGAGGTCAGCACCGCATGTGAAAGACGTCGTGTTGGAACTTGATGTGAATTGCTTTGGTATTGCCGCGGGTGGAGGTGAAACTTGTGTGGCTTTCAAAAGCTGGGAGCTATCTTTGAGGTAACAGCGGAGGGGAAGCAGGGCGTGGGCACAGCTGTGAGAACTAAAACATGTAATGTTTGTGTGAGTGTTTAATCCAGAACAGATCAAATCAGGTCCTGTGTTATCAACATAGTTCAGTAAGGTGAGAATTGTTCATGCAGGCTGTAGAGCTGAGTCATTATATCTCTCAGCTATCAGTGAACACATGCTTTTTACTTACTTTACTTCCTCCTCTTGAGATATGTGAGACCTGAAGCCTGTGATATGACTTGTTTTTCTTTTTTTCTCAGCATGTCCTCCTCACCGCAAAGCAGAATATTTCTCTACTATTACCATAAGCACCTTTTCTGTGTGTCCTTATTCCCTCCAAAGATCTTTTTAAGAAACATCTCCACACGTTAAAACGCATGGAAAACACCAGCCGTGCCACTTTTAATAATTTAATCAAAGATGCTTGGGAGGCTACGCTGCTTGCGGTGACCAAGCAACTGAAACCTGCACGCTGTGATTATGATGATGTGCTATTAAATAATAGGCGCATGGGAACAATTGCACACCTTTTAAGGTGTCTCCCTCTGTTTTGAGAGCATCTTCCACACGTATGCATTGACAACAATGGATTTTCGGGGCGCAAAATAAATTTAACAGCCCGGTAGCTTTTACGATTTTAGTCTTGTTTTCGATTGGTTTGTCACATAAGTGCTCTGAACATGTTACTGTTTTATTGGTTGGGAAAAAAAACAAAAACGCATGAAAACTCTTCCCCTGGGACGATGCTTACCTTTTTTCTCTTATGTCCTCAGGTAAGAGCACACCAGTGAGCACGTCTGGCACAGCGGACCCTTCCAAACCATGCGACCCCTTCCAACCGTTCGGCGGCGAAGCCATCGACCCGTTTCAGAGTAAAAAGGCCCTGGGAGACCCGTTCAGCGGCAAAGATCCCTTCGCCCCGTCCTCGGCATCAAGTAAAGACCCCAAAGAGCCCGCCTCGGGTTTCGCAGACTTCAGTTCTGTAAGTTGAGATGGGTGATACTGTTAAAACTGTCAGTGTCTAGACCAGGCCCCGCCGCTAAGCACAGACACCAGCACGGTTCAGATATAAGTTCTAGTGAACTTAGCATGCCACAAGTGCTGACAGTGCTCATGGGATGCATCAGTAGTATGAATGCTGATTTTACAACCGTGACCTCATCTCCACTTGGTATCTGGATCAGTTAAGAAAGGCATGTTTGTTGTTTGCATATTGATATCTGATCCCAATGTGGGCAGAACCACATGGTCCTGTGCTTATTTACACATACAGAGGATCAGATATCCAGAATATTGCTGCAACTATCAATTGTTTTATTTATCGATCTTTACTCAGGATTAATTACTTATTTTCTTAAACTAACCAGAAAATATTTATTTTTTTGCCTACTTAAATGCCAAATAAATTATGCCAAATAATGTTCTAATAATCAGCTCATTTTATTGACTTAATGCATTAATTTTATTCAATTGAAGATAATTTATCCAGATACAGCTTGCATTAATACCAGCTGATACCAAGTGCAAATAGTACCTTGTTGCTAGATGTTTTCTAGAAAACACACTTATTTATTTACACAGAAAAGGCTGGGTAATTACATAATAATACTGAATATTGAATGTTCATCAAATCATTTTGTGACATTATGAATATATAATTGACTTACTTTTACAGAATCATATTGCCTGAATTAATGATGGCAAACAAACTGTGATTATAAACTATAATAAGATTTTTGCGCTACACAGGACAAGTGTTTGGAACCCATAACAGTGGAACACAAGTCATTGAACTGAATCAGTTTTGCTATAGCTATATATATATATATATATATATATATATGTATATATATGTATATATATATATATATATATATATGTATATATATATATATATATATGTATATATATGTGTGTATATATATATATATGTATATATATGTGTGTATATGTGTATATATATATATATATATATATATATATATACATATATATATATGTATGTATGTTAGACAGTTAACACTGTTATATTGCTCTCAGCCATACAGTTCAGCCCTGTGTTCAATGCAGTAAGCTGCGTTTAATTCTGTATTCATAACACAGCACAAGAATGGATACATCATCTGTTGTGGTAAAGTTAAAAAAATAATAATATAATACATTACGCTCACACAGCTCCGTTCACTGAGCTACAATATGAGTTTAACAATGGAGGTAGTGAACAAGGCAGGACAACACACAGCTAAGGCACTCTCTGCTTTAGATTCTCTAATGATTCTCTGTTCTCCATGCTAACAAGCTCCCCTGTTTGTTAATAACACACATTTCACACTGTAAATACCCCATCACAGCTCTGACACAGGGAATTCTTGCTACAAGAGTACAACAGCCTGGTGCTGTGACTGCATAGTTTCCTGGAGCCTTGAAATGACCTTTTATTAAAGCTGGGTAGATAACCCGAGCTGTACATTTTTTGATTTTGTTGGGAAGAATATCAAAAATTTGTCAGGGTTTCCCTGGTCCGACTATTAGTCTGATTATATTAACATGAGACACAACAGTATCACTACTCAACTCTCAGCTCTTGAGTCTGTCTGCCCTGCATGACCTGTGTGTGTGTGTGTGTGTGTGTGTGTGTGTGTGTGTGTGTGTGTGTGTGTGTGTGTGTGTGTGTGTGTGTGTGTGTGTGTGTGTGTGTGTGTGTGTGTGTGTGTGTGTGATGTTCATTTGCTGTTGTTCTTTGATCGGTGTTTAACTTGCTGTCTGTTCTTAATCTGCATGTCTTATTAAGTTTCTGTAGTTTGCATTTTCTCACCACCACACTCTTAGAAATTAAGGTGCAAGCTAGAACCAAATAGGGTTCTTCAAATTGTTCTCACGGTAGGTTCCGGGCAGAACCTTTTATAAAGGTTCCAGCCGGAACCTTTCAGATCGTTGCACCTAGAACTCAACATAAAGGGTTGTATTTGGAAGGTTCCACCCAGAACCCCCAATGAAAAGTTCTCCAGAGAACCCTCCTGTAGTGTAGTGGTTCCATTCAGAACCCACCAAAGGGGTTTTCCCGAGAGCCCTTTAATCCCATAGCTCTTTCTCCACCATCTTTTAACACCACTGCTTTCCACAATACTTAAAGAACTTTTTCTTTCAAAATGTTTTTTTTATTTTTTTTATGAAAAGGTTCTTAATGGAACCCTAAGTGTCACAAAGACCTCCCAAAAACACTTTCTTTAGAAAATGGTTCTTCAGAAGTGGTTCTGGGTAGAACCTCAGCCCTTCAGGAACAACCCTTTTGAAACCCTTATTTCTAATTATTCATAATAATGATGAAGCATGTCTTTTAGAACATATATGTCAGCCATTCAGAGACGTCCTTTGAGCCATAAAGCCCCTTAACGTCCTGCGTCACCAGTTTAAGGCTCTTGCAGCTTTTACAATTATTATTTAATAATACATTTACTACACTACGCACACAAGCTGCTGAATCTAACTCACACAAACATACATTTGATTATTTTAAGCTCATGGTCTTTGACCGTCTGAACACACTGAGATTTGGTAAATATAATGGCTTCCAGTGGAATTGATGGGGACAAAATCCAAAACTGACTTGACATAATGTGAACCTATTCATGGTGAAATTATGTGACATTTTAAAATGTAGATCTAGGCTCCATTGTCAGTTCAGTCCAACATTAATCCCACTACAGTAAAATAAATATTTCAATAGCTTTGATGAAACAGTAATTCCATCAGCTATGAGCACAATCTATTGTCCTAATGACATTAAGTAGGAAAACAAGGCTTATCCTTGAGTAGTCAGATTGAATAGGATTCCTTATTTAACTCTTCATTCATACTACATTTCAATGATATCTTTTCTCTGCATGTCACATCTCCTGTTGTTGTGTAGCTGCTCTTTCCTTTAACTCCCAGTGTTGTTTGTCACTAAGTGAAGGGATCACTGACATCTGTTTACCCTCAGTCCATTTGTCTCATCTCTGACACTAAATTTCAACTTCAACTTCAGTAACGTTTGAGCATTGTTAGTCACTTCAATAACACTAACGAGGCTGCAGTTTGAAGCTAGCAGAATCACTTGTTTCACAATAAAAAGTGGACGGAGCAGAAACAGTGCCGGTATCCCTTCACAGTGTCTGTGTGCTGTGGTGTGATGTCCTATACAGTAGGCTAGTTCAGGGACATCTGGTTTATAATACCTCTGTTCTGTAATCCACCTCTCTGACAGGACCGGACAAAGTCAAGGTAAGAGATCGAACACACGGTGAACTTCACTTAACTGATGTTAATGAATGATTGTGAAGGCAGAGCAATTTAGATGAAGGTTGAAACATTTGTTTGATAGATTCCATCATGTGTTGCTTAAAAAATGGAAATGAAGCTTAGCGGTGGTAATTCTATTTGTTTTTTCTCCTGCTCATCCTTCTTAACAGTCATCAACATTATAGAGGAAAATGTTTAAGAAGTTACACATAAAGATATATTAACAATATGTTTATAAATCTGAATCTGTATGGATACGGGAAATCCTATGTTTACTTAATAAAGAGGCCACAGAGTCTATACATTGATATTAAATGCATCTGTGTAGCTCTTCAACTGCAAATTACATTTAAGATCCAACATTTGATATTATTTTCCAACTCACTGCTGTTCATCACTGTTGTCATTGTGGTAAGTAGGAAGCAGCTATTTTAGATTCAGACCAAAAACTTTTTTTAATCATTTTTATCCTTCCTTTATAGATTTAGTCTCGTTCTAGTCACGACAAAAACAAATTTCTCTTAATTTTGTTCAGCTATTCTTTTTATCTATTCTTAGTCCTGTGTGAAATACCCTTTTTTAGTCCTCAGATTATATTGTTTATTTTAGTCACTCTAGTGTAACCAAACCAATCGTTTTGCATTTTAGTTGCATTTTAAGTTATTTCACATTAGAGTTTATCTTATCAGGCTAAAGGATTCAGATTGAAACTTTACTCCTCACTGTTCTCATTAGTGATGCTCGGTTCAGTCGAGCCCATTGGCCCGTTATGAGAGCCGACCCGCCCCAACATGCAACACGTGTTAATAAACCACCTGTAATGCAAACCGCCAACTATAAAATACAGTGTCAGGAAATGAGAGCTCAGGCAAGAAAGTTTTATTTTTCAAACTACATTTTAGTCATTTTCCATCTACCATATTGCATGTCTGATATGGTCAGCATTAGCGTTTAATGACGTAAGTTCTGTTTGTCTTAGTCAAGGGAACAATAGGTCGATGAACATAATGTCGGCATCTTTTTCCTTAACGAAATCAACACTGGGAAGAAGGGGGGTTTTGTGCTCCCTCTCACGCAGCAGGTGATATTTTATGTGAATAAAGACAATTTTGGACATTTATTCAACATGTTTCTCTGTTTCTCTTTCTCTCTGTAGTTTGGGAACGAGGCTCAGCAGCTGGAGTGGGCCAAGAGAGAGAGCGAGCGAGCCGAGCGCGAGCGGCTGAAGAGGCTCAGGCAGCAGGAGCAGGAAGACCTGGAGCTGGCCATCGCCCTCAGCAAGGCCGAGATGTCCAACGCATGACCTGGAACCCAGACCGCACTTACACACACACACACACACACACACACACACACACACACACACACAGCGCATAGACAAGCTAACATGACTGACTATCTAAACATGCAGACACAAAGCAACTCACTGGACTAACTCTCCCAAGTGTTCATACAAACTGTGGTCCACACACATACACAGGACCTGCACCTCCACTATTTTACATTCCCCCCACGCGCAATGACTCAATGAATGGAACAGAAAGAACTTCCAGGCAAGTCTGGACACTGACCCTGCATTTAATATTAAAATCTCTCCTGATGACATGAAGAGACAGAGAACTGAAGGATGAAGGAGAAAGAGGGGCCTGATGGAAACAAACAGATGCACTGTGTTTATGCACTAAAGTGGCTGGACAGTGATGAGACGGATCCATTCACTTGGCCCCAGCAGACTATTGCTGACAGAACACCCTGACGGTTTGAATTTTTCAGCTTGTTGTTTTTCCTCCTCCAGCTTCTCTCACAATGTGGGCATATGGCTAATATCAGTAGCAGCTGTATGGAAAAATAACTATTTAGGGTGTTTTCTTAAAGGGATTTTATTTTTTCCTGACTTATGTAACACCGCATCCCGTAGCGTTTCCATACCGGCAACACAACTCAACACTAAACGCAGACACGGTTTATACCATCAGTAGCTTGATGATAAATCCGTGTTGCCCCTACATATATATCTATATATATATCTATATATATATATAGATATGTATAGATATGTAGGGGCAACACGGATGTGTTGCCGGTATGGAAACGCTACGGGATGCGGTGTTACATAAGTATTTGTTTCTAGAGAGAAGACTGGATTTGACGCGCCTCAATTTCTCTCTTTTCTCACATATTTTTTCTCTCAGGAAATTCTGTCACTAAGCCGGACTGAGTTGAGAAGTGAAGAGCTCCATGATTAGTATAGTTTTTTCACTTCCGCTGGAGGCTTAACATGCCCCCCTGCTTTGTGCTGAGATAGGCTAAACTCTGTACTGGATGTACAGAAATGATGATTGATTTTGATCTCATCATGACGCTGGTTGGGTTGAAGCATATTTCTCCAAATATCAGTTTTCCTTTTTATTTGATACTACACTGGGATCTACTATGAAAACTGGCCTCAAGTCCAGACGAGGCTGGATTACGACCAACTCCCAGGTTCACTGTGTGGCACTTAGAGGTTGGTCATTTATTTAATCGCACATTTGTTAAGGAATATGCACCTACCAATATACGCTGATATGATATGGGAGGCAATACTGAGCGTGACTATGTTCTTTTAAGGCCTCTATTATTTTCTATTATCTCTGCCAGGAGATAATGAGATTGTCCGTGAGTGAGTGTGTGCCCGCCTTTCTCTGAGTCTGTCCACATTTTACCTCGCATTCTGCTGCAGCAAACTGCATAATATTGTGGTCAGCAGATTATGGCTGCATGCTCAGGGACCTCTCGTGGTTGCAGTGACTCGGATTACTCATAATACCTTTTATTGCCAATTTGAACCTGCCGTTAATTAACTGTAGACTCCTGTAACGGGGCCCCAAGTGAGACATAGTGGGGAAACAGTTTTTCTGTTTTGGACGGTGTGTTTGGCTAACGACTAACGGAACTACCAGAACACATATTGCTGATTGCATCGCCGCAGCTAAGAGTTAACAAAACTAGACAATTGTGTGTTGTTGATTCATTCAATCAAACAATACAGCTGTGGTCGTCGCAGACACAACCCACGTAGATCCACGCTCAACTTAGTGCATCTTTCCGGTTCATATTGTGTTTACGTAGTGCATATTCCTAAATAAATGTGTTGTTATACAATTAACCACAAACTTGGGGGGGGGGGAAGCCTGCTTTTTGCCCTGAAGACCCCTAGTGGGTTAATCTGGGTCTCTAGTCCAGTACATATGCTTTTCTCTTTCAGGAGAGAGACTCCCTTCTCTGGCTCAGTGGGTCCTCCTGTGAGGGAAAAGGGAAAACTTTTAACCAACAATTTCAGTCATTTCACATAATGGGAGGAAAGAAAAAGCAACTGCATATATATATATATATAAAATACCTGATAAAGATCCATTACACTGTTTCCCTCTAATGTGACAAATCCCTGACGAATGAAATTAACAGCTTCAAATGTCAACATATTCTTTTGAGTGACAGAAACAAATTGTACAGATCTATTTTCTTTGTCTGTGAGTATGAGACTGTACTGTGTGGAGTTTGCTGTGACTACGCCGCAGTACTCCCCACCCCCACCCTCACCTCCACCTCTGTCCAGTGTATATATTATATTAACAGATCTAACTATGCTGTACTCTCGATCCCAATGCTGTGATGTCACACCACATTCAACACAGGAAAGACAAGATGAGGGAATCACTTTTTTTTTCTATGTTTGACCTTGTTTTCTTTTTAGAGATTGAGGATTTTTAACACAGTTTTTGCGAGCCGGATTATTATTTTGACGTGTTTTTGTTTTAAAAGAACATCCAAATGAAAAAATGTTTTGTCACTCCAGTGCTCCACAGACCGGTGAGCACAAGCTGCAGAGTGTTTTGGAAAGGTGTGAAAGTGGGTCTAATCAGGTGTCATTAGGCTGGGAATTGAAAACTATTTGCTATTTCAGATGTGTCATAGTTTGATGTTTCATCGTGGGCTTAGCCACTCACTCTGTTTTGCTCTGAGTTGTCCCTTTTACTTGAAGCGGTGACTCGTGTTTGAGTGAGACGGGCGGAAGTTAACTTTTAACCTAGAACAGATTCTGCTGTACTGAGTCACTGAAGACTTTCTGTCTCACTCAGAGCTCCTCCGTTGTAGCTTCAAATATCACGTTGTGTTTCATAAATATATATTTATGCCAGTCTGTATTGGTCCATGACCAGTCATATGCTTGCGTGCCCAGCAGTCGGACTCTGCTCAGAGCACTTACGTTATCCTAAACGTTAACTTTAAGGGATGACATATGGGATTTTTCATTTTTCATTACCATAACTTTTCAAACAAAGGGAGAAAGAGATCTTAGTTAAAGCATAGCTTGTTGAGATTGTTAGAGTACAATGTTGAGACCAGTTGTAACCACGAGCAGTAACTTGGTTTTAGGACCGTTGTAATACAGTGCTGGATGTCTTCTGATGGAACTCGAACATTTCAATCAGTTTATTTAAATTTTTAGGAATGGAAGAATTTTGAAATATAAACTCCCCTTAATGATTTCTAAAGGTGATAGCATTTTGTTGAATCCAACAGAAGTGCACTCAGTGCGAATATACTATTATTTTAGTCACTCGTCTTATTTAATATAGCTTCTCACCACCATTGGCAGCACTGAGCGTGCTGCCGCTGAGTAGATTCCTGCCGTATCCGCAGAATTACAGTTTGAATTGACTTTAAAGGACGTTAACCTCTTTCCTTTGCAGTTTTTTTCTTTATTCACCACCTGTCAACTTCATTGTATTTTGCCTTAAAGATGCAGTGTGTAGGATCTGGCGGCATCTAGCTGCAAGGTTGCAGATTGCAAACTAACTGAAACTTCTACTGCGTGCCAAGAATGTAACGCCAAAGCGTGAATGGCCCTATCTATATTGTCTGTTCTGGGCTACCTTAGAAACATGGCAGTCAGCTCCGTGAAGGAGATAAAAATACAGCTCATTCTTAGCTAGCTTTTCCCTTCTAAATGCTACACACTGTTCCTTTAAATTACGCTGAATTGATTGCCAGATGTTAGGCGGAGTTTGTAATTTCAATATTCTTCCCATAGCTAACTTAATGAATGTCTAATTGGGAATCAACTGTGATACGTAATACGATGGTCCTCAGGGCTAGGTTCTCTGTATAATGTTAACAAGCTGTATTTTTAATGGATCTCCGGGACAAACTAAGTCATTTTTAATCCAACAAGTGCATTGGGATGAAACATAATTTGTAACTACTTAGATATTATGTCAAATTAGTCTTGGTGTCGGGTCGAAGCAGCCTCCGAAGATGGCTTTGCACTGACTGGTACAACGAGATAACCCCACGATATTCAGTGTTACATTTACCTCTCCAGTCAGCACATTGAACAAGATGATGGAAGGTCAATAGTATGACTGAAATATCAAACAACTGGTTTTTTTGGGGGGGGGGGGTTAAATCCCTGAAATATGATACATGTGTTGAACTACCTTTCTGGGGGCTAAAAATGGTTATAATGTGAAATTACCCAAATTGGACAGAAATGTTAATGTGCAGCCACTGATTCTGCCAGATAGAAATGTGAACTGCCTCTGCCCTGCCATTTTTTGTCTTGTTTACATATCATGAATGTTTTCTTTGCTGTAGCTGTTACAGTGTGTGTACCCATAGGATAGCAGTGTCCCTGGATAGTGAGCTTCTCTAAGCTGTACACGGCTAACAACGCGGGTTTCAGAGGTCTAAACTTCACAACAGTGTGACGTGAAACTTGCACTGCAAAAAAAGAAGACTAATATTCAAAAGTGTCCCCTTAAAATTTGGTGTCTGTGGTCTTTTGGTCACAGATAAATGGCTCAGCTGCATTTTTGGGAGAAAAGAAATCTATAATGTAGAAAAGATCAGAGTGTCACAGTATGCAATGGTGCCCACTGCTCTGGGAGGAGATATAGGGCTATTCTGTGTCAACTGTGACATTCTGTGGTAGTGGCTATTTCTATATGCATCAACAGGCCCCGATGTGATATTCTCACATGGTATAAATAGCAACATCCAGGAAGCAGAGGGCTGCATAGAAAATGTGGCGGTCCTCATGTAAAAATGGCAAATGCTGCCTACCTTCTAGTAGCAAGGAACAATACTTGAATATTAGAAAACATACTATTAATTCAAGATGGACTTGCTGGCTTTTCTGGAGCTTTCAACCACAACTCACGTTTGTAAGTTCAAGAATTTATTTTTAATACTTTTGTTGTCAAACTACTGTTTCCAAGTTCAAGAGTGACCTCAATGCTCAACACTCACTGAGAACTAGTGCTGGATGTCATTTGGACCTTTTTGATTCTAGTGGCGATAAGATACCCGAGTCTCGGTATGAACACCAAAACATTACTCCAGACAAAAGACAAAGCTCTGAAATGGTAAATGTATGTACAAATGTAAATTTGTACTTTTTTATAATCAAAGAGTAAGTTACAATTTTACAAATCTGACCAGATATTTGATGCCAGCTCACGGTACTTTTATTCCACACTTGCACATTTCAGTTGGTACCAAACTATTGATACTTGACACTCAGCCCACCGCGAACTGTGACCCTCCATCTGTTCTTCATGTGTTATTTTTGTCCGACCTCCCTCTGACCTCAGCCCGTCTGCTGTGTACTGCTTAGAGTGGCAAATTCCAGACCGGTACTGTCATTTAAACTGTCGTCTGATACCTCCATTGTGCAATAGATGATGTTTATTTTTTATTGTTGTTTTTGTGTATCCTGTGAAACCAGTCTGATGATTTTTTTCTTTTCTTTTGATACGTAGCGTATGTTTTTATTATGATTATTTATGCACCAGGCAACGCCCACTCCTCTGCCCCCACTTTGTGGAGGAAGTTCCTGCTTTGATTGCAATCTACAAACCTTTCAGTTCAAAAAACTTTTTATCTATTTTGGGGAAAGAAAATGGTCATGCAATGTTCCTGACTCAATATGTTTGAATAACAGCAATTTTAGTGTTTAAGAAAATAAGTATTTATAGGATGACGGCTAAGGAAATGTAAAAATGTACAACTTAATTATTCCCCAGTTTTAATACTAATTTTTTTTTCTCTCTCCAAAGTGTGGAGATTTCCTTTAGGTCAATAATCCTTTGAATTCTGTCTGACTGATGCTTGATAGTAAGCAGCACAAACAGATTTTGATGGATTTGGTGGATTTTTTTTTCTGCCTTCAACTGCCCTTCCTCCAATGTAGGCGAACTACTCTGAGCTGTCTTTATCAAGATGCATACGATGTGTATACAGTGTGTATAGTATCATGTCTGTTATATTTGTCTTATAAAAAAGTGAAGATGAAGAAGAAAAAGTAAACTTGATGAGGAACCATTGGGAGGATTGCTTACAGTTACACTAATAGCTGTGGAGAGACCAGACGCTGGTTTGTTCTGAACAGTGATCCTCTCCACATGGTCTGTGCTGTTTACTAGAATAAAACATTTCAGTTAAATCAGAATGGACTGCTGCTTGATTTGTTACAGGTGACAAGTTTGAGACTGTAAGACCAGCAGGGCTCAACTTTAAAAGAGTGAAAGATTTTGAGTCAAGTACTTCTGTAATTCAATATTTCACTTCTATAAGTTGTGGGAGTCTCCAAAAGCATCATCAGGGTTATTTTTCTAATATTTGACAAAGCTACTTTCAGAGCAACTGTTTTCAGAAGATGGGTAACAACAGTGACCAGTAAACTATTTATGTAAAGTTGGTGGAGTGCCCCTTTTTAACAACCCTGTAGGACTTTTTAACTGTGACAGTACCAGGTATCAACCTCTGGGTCGGAAGACTGAAGCCAATGGTAAAGTGCATTAAAATCTCAGTAAACAGGCCAGAAGGGGGCGACTCCTCTGGTTGCTAAAAGAAGTCAGATTGTATAGAAGTCACTTGATTTATTTCCTCAGTAAACATTGTAAACATGAGTTTATGGTCTCAATCTCTAGTTTCAAGTCTTCTTCAATACAGCATGATGTTCATTTAGTAAATTATGGTCCATTTAGAGTCAAATAGACCATAAAGCAGGGTATGCTTTAGGGCGGGGCTACCCCGTGATTGACAGTTTGCACCCACTATGTTGTCCGGTCTTGTATTTGTCCCTGTTTTTGTCATACAACTTTAACAAAATGCCAAACTGGAGGCTTCAAAGTTGCAGTCCACAAAGATAAGATAAGATAAGATAAGATAATCCTTTATTAGTCCCGCAGCGGGGAAATTTGCAGGCTTACAGCAGCATAGAGTAAAGTGCACACAAGAGACATAGTAGAAGAAAGACAAGATAAAAATAAAAAAAACGTATTATAAATAAGCAATAAAAAAACAGTAGAAAATCAACAATAACTGAAATATTATATTTACAGACAGAACTAACTATTTTAACTATTATTGCACAGTGTAATGTATTGCACAGGTTTTTATTGTCATGTGTCATGTGGTCTGCTGGGAGCAGAGCTGGTTGTGCAACCTGACAGCAGCAGGAAGGAAGGACCTGCGGTACCTCTCCTTCACACACCGGGGGTGAAGCAGCCAATGAGGGATGTCACGGTGACTACCTGCACTTCTTAACTGTCGATTGACAATACTGACATGTCACAGGAGGAAAAGTACAGGTGTAACTAATCAAATGAATGATGGCTGAAGTAGTTAGTTTGTTTTTTTAGGATTTTATAGATTATACTTATGATGGCAAGTGTGTCCCACAGTTAAACTCTTTACTTTAGTAAGGTCCATACACTCCCCCCTGTATCTGTCATTCCAAGAAACTCTTAAAGCCTTTGCTCTGGACCAGTTCCCATTCCTGTTTTGTGCCACAAAGCAATCCGGTTCCCCTGCTTCATTCATGCCTTTTTTTCCAGCTCAGCATGTCTTTCTGGGTCTTAACTTGATCTTGACCACAGCCCTCAAGATAACTATGTCAAAATGACCACGCTGCTGGATTTCCAGTCCGTATTGCTGGACGCGCTGGAGCGAAAGGAGGCACGGGAGAACCAGAACCAGGACTTGACGGGGCAGACCGTCAGAACCCCTGCTGCAGTAAAATGAGAGGTTTTCTAAAAGGAATCTGGCGCTGGGGAACAATACCGCTTTTGTCCACAGGGTCTACCAAAATCAACACAAAATTAAAGTGCCTCATAGTAGCTTTAAATATAAATTTGTTTGTGCACATGCATCATTAAAGAACAGTATTAACTGGCATGAATAGGCGTCCATGTAGATGGTACTTAATCACCTAATATTAGGCACTGTCTTGATGTTCCTTGTGCTTACTGTGAGGACCCCCTCCAATCCACTTGGGGTCTCTGTCTTTGACCTGGCTGCTCTTTGTCTAGCAGGATCTGGGTCATCAGCTGATGAGCCACACCTGGTTCAGTCGTGGTTGTCCCTGTTATAAAAGCTCACCACCTTCTCACTGAGTTTTACTTTGCTGACATGGCTGCTGTTCTATTTGCTTCACACATCCACACATGCTTTCATTTCCAAAGTTATTGGTTAGTTTTTAAATGTGCTTTTTTTTTTTATTACTTTTAACTCCATTTTGCAACTTAACATTGTATTTATTTGTTCTCTGGCAGACTCCTTGCAGAAAGGGCCTTGCAAAGATCTCAAACACCACCTGCAGTAACAACTCCGTCGCTCCCAGACGGCCACAATGTGCAGTGAATTACGCTCAGCTACATTTTCAAGGATACAGCTGTGTAGTGTGAAATGAATGCTGTGCAAACACAGCGGCCATTTCTGGACATATTAGCTGAAACCCAAGCAATCTGCTATGTTAGCGAATGCTAACTGTCTCCGTATGGAATAACAGGAAATTCCTCGCTCGGTTTGTGTTTACCCTATGGTAATGGAGAGGAGGAAATGAAAAGCCTATTGGCTTTTAACCGGGAATGTGGGTCAGAGAGAATTAGAGGATAAATGTTGGTTTTCCCTCACAATAGTTCTGTATCTCTCTTCTGCTTCTATCCTCTGACCAGTGTGCTTTCACTTTTTCAGCCTCATCAGCACTGCTACAATTTCTTGCTCCATTATTTTCAACTTGAAAACACATAAATTGTGAAAGGGGAATTCCTGGAAGTAGTGGGATATCCCTTACTGCCTGAGGACCAGGAACATGCACGCACGACTGAAAGTAATGCCAGCTGTAGAGCAGTTAGTTAGCCTGTGTTTGTCATGAATCAGCCACCAGCAGTCATGTGAGCTCACATATTCAGTGAACTCATCCCCCAAAAAACCTCACAGCTGAACATGAGCTCAGGTGCTGCAGCGCTGGGTGTCAAAAAGGGGTGAATTTATTGTAGTTATCTTTTGGGTTGCAGTGTTTTGAGTTGCATGCATTACATCTTATGTTTGTTGTATCTCTGCCGGAAAGATCGTGCGATAGATCCCTTGCATCTCTGTGTCTATGAGTGAGTGTGCATCTCTTTGTTTTTCCATGGCTATTGTCGCATTCTGCTGCAGCAAACTGCATGATATTTTGTGTGCCCCATTTACTGCATTCATCAATGCTTGTTTTAAGTTTGAATGAAGTATGTTTTATGATGTCTTACAAGCCATTGGTGACTAGATGGAGGGTTAGCCAACTGTGAGTTGTATTTATTCACACCCATAATACACAAGTGGTGGTCTGCCACTCTGAGTGCACCTTTCTGGTGTGATATTGTAATGTTATGTAACACATTTTATTAATATTAATAACTTACGCACCTGTATTAACTGGGCAGTCTAGCAGCAATCTAACAGCAGCTTAAAATATAGTTAAAACCACGATGATACAAAATCATATTTCACCCAACAGACATTCAAAGCTTCATTCGTAAACTTCAATCAAATTACCCAATGCAAAAAATTGACATTCAATACAGCCTTAGTAAAAAGGCACGGAGAAACAAAACACTTTGCAAACAATCCCCCCCCCCCCCAAAAAAAAAAAAAAACTGCCAACTCGCACAGCACTAATATCATCACGTGACCATAGTGTTTGGGGAAATATGGAATAATTTTTCTTGACAAATGATGTCAAATCACGCAAGATTAAGATCACAGACCTCTTTAGCAAATATAACAAATCCCTATAGGTCCCCAAGTTAAAACTAGTCCTGTTATGTTTTGGAGAAACATTATGATAGGACTTGAAAGTGAAACGTAACAAGGCAACATAAGAACGGAAAACAAGACACTTCAAAACACTTTGGGGGCATGAACACTTGTCTCCTGGTTGAAAGTCCAGGGTTTGTTTGAGCCATCCCCAACCCTTCCCTCCCTGTGTGGGTTTTTTCGGTCTTTATTCCTGGAGAATTTTATCAGAGCGTCTAATAATGTGGTGGATAGTTTTAAATTTGAATTCACTATACAGACAATAATCTATATCGAACTAGACCATGGAGGTCATATAGTGTTTTCTGTACAGAAAACAAAATAAACCTTTTTACATTATTAACAAAGAAAGGTCTTAGTCTGTAGACAAATATTTTAATACAAATACTATCATTAAAAACACGTGTTTGTCAAAGGTTTTTCAGTTGTTAGTATAAGGTGACTTTACCTTTAATTTATACTCTCCTTGTACCTTTAAATGCTCAGCATGTTAACATTGTCCCGTGAGCTTGTTAGCATTCTGTCATTAGGATTTACCTCACAGAGCTGCTTGCATGGCTGCAGACTCTTGTTCTTTCTAACGTAGTCTAGCTTTTCTCTGCAAAGTCTGCGAAAATCCGATCTGGCTGTCCAAACAGAAATCAGCTGCCCAAATAGTCGATCTGTTTGAGTTGTGAGAAACATGCAAATCTGACTTGAAAAATATCTGATTTCATCTGAATCCCACTGTTTTTGTAACAAGAGTCTGAATAAAAACCTTTCCGTGGGCAGGCTGCATAAAACTAATTTATTTTCACACACACCAAAAGGTGTGTGTGTGTGTGTGTGTGTGTGTGTGTGTGTGTGTGTGTGTGTGTGTGTGTGTGTGTGTGTGTGTGTGTGTGTGTGTGTGTGTGTGTGTGTGTGTGTGTGTGTGTGTGTGTGTGTGTTGTGTGTGTGTGTGAGAGTGTGAGTGTGTTACAACCTACAGTATCAAGAAGAACCAGAACTGGCTGGAAGCAACACGTCTGTTAGCAATTTAAATGCAGAAAGAAACCAGTTTGTAAAGTGAGCTGAAACCAGACTAGATGGTGGGTATTCACCTGAAGTCACACACACACACACACACACACACACACACACACACACACACACAAATGCAACAGGAGGAAATCTTTCCTGACTTGAGCTGATTGAAAGCAGTTGGGATCGCAGCCTGGAGGACGTGTTTCGCTTGGAGGGAGGGACGTCATGAGAGCAGGATGGATATACTGACGGACAGTCAACGGATGCAAAAATGAAGGGGGTGTGTGTGTGTGGAATTACTCTTTCCATGTGTTCTGAGCTGCTTGCTTATTTCTGGCAATCAATATTCCGTTTCTTCATAGAGGTTTTTTGAAGTACAAATGAAAAGCTACATTTTTATTGCAATGTTTGGCGTTACTTTAAAGGATCTTCGCCTCAATTAAAGTACCAAAAAAAAGCTAGAGGACTCAGACGTCTTTTTGACGCCTCTCTGTCTGTACATAGGCAGATGTGCATGGGTGTTATTTAGAGACAAGGCTAGTTTTTGTTAGTTTTTTCTCCAAGTGTCTCGTGCTTTTGTGACCCGTCTTCTTCCATGTCCCCAGCTTGCCACTGTGTGCGTGTGTGCGTGTGTGTGAGTCCCGTCCTGCCGTCCACCTGGGCCCATTCCAACCTGCACACCTGCTGTCACTCGGCTCGTCACCTCTCTCTGCTCCTCACACATCTGTCAGCTGTCTCCTCATCAACTCCACAGCATATCCACTCCAGCTTTCCTCCCAATGGGCCAGGTCATTGTCTTCAAGTCTCTGCTACCAACAATAACCCATAACCCCCTTCTACTGAGATCTGCAGAGATGTTTACATGTGGAAGTTGAGGCTGTGTTTGTCTGACAACAGCACTACATCACAAATCATAGTCTACTTAATTCTTGAGACTTGTAAAAGAAAAACCTGATCTGTTATGTTAAGTAATGCATCCTAGTTCTGCACAATATAGCAACAGGTTTTAACTAATTTAGATTGGTATGCTGCAAGAAGGGTAATTTACACTTTACACAAAGTCAGTCTCATCCAACAGCCCTGAAACAAATAAATAATACCTTCATGAAGGAAGTTTAAGTCAAAAGTGTTTCTGGTGATTCAACTTTATGTTCATTTTAGGTAGTTTGGAACACTGATGTTGAATTATATATTTTGTTTTCCGGAGAGGTGTTTCTATCAATATCTATCTATATATCTACATATATATATTAATTTACCGACTTAACAAAACAAGACAATTCAGTGGATTTAAAATGTATCAAATGAAGTAATTCGCATACACAGATAATACTCTTTGTTTATTCAACTGCTAAAAATAAAATAAAAACTCATTTGAAAACAAAAACATTCTTTCAGTGTCATGTCCCTGGGTGCTTAATGAACTAGTTTAGCTGGGACGGACGCCATATACCTTCCCTCTGACTGTGTTCCCTCTACCCCCATTTCACTCCTTTCTCCCCCTAATGACCTCCAAACCCTCCTCCCCAACCATCTCAACCAGAGAGAAATGAGTAGATAAAACAGAAAAACCAAAATCCTACTGAACCTTACTGCATACTGATAAATTGCTGCTGTCAGTAGAGGTGTGAGGAGGCGTTCAGGGACTTGGATTCCAGCAGGTGTTTCCTGCTTCTCACAGTGGTGCTGCTGTCCCAGTAGATGGCATCCTCTTCCCATGAATAGAATTCCCACTTTTCTTCAGAAGGTGCCGGACACCAGTCGCTCTGTGAATCCATTCAGATAAGATTATTTTCAAACAGCTGATAAAGTTCCCTGATCCACTGAATTTAACTGGAAATGTTTTTACTGCAATCCTCCATGGTCTTTTGACCCCACCGACTGGAAAACACTGTTTATCTCCACATCTCTGGTATCAGTTTTGTCCACACACTTATGGTTTTATGAGTCTGTTATGTTGGAGTTGGGGAAGAATATGCTATTAAACACTCCAGAGGGGAGTTCCTCTGAGATAATCTGTTGCACAAGATCTTGTGAGCTCGTTTACAGCCTCTTGCCAACTGAAAATATTAGCATTGGATAGCGAGGTGGGTGGGAGAGTCAGTCATCGGGATAGGGAGGAATGCTGCAGGAATGTCACATGTTTGAGTTTTATCCCTCAGGTTTATAGACTCGAAGGCGGAGGTGAGCTTTTGGTGTGTCCGTCGCTGAACGTGTGCGAAACGGTTCACAGATCAAATAAAAGCCCATCGAACTGTTTTTGTGTGTCATTGAAGTGAGGGAGCGGGTTCTAGACATTCTATGAACTTCCATTGCGTTTGAATGGAGGCAGAAATATGAAAGACATCTGTCAAAACCTGGACATAAAAACTTTCTACATGCTGAGATACAATTGGAGTTAATGAGAAAAATGTTTTGGGGTGATTTAGATGAAACAAGTCTCTGAATACTAAATGCTTACAAGCGAGGCTTGTTTTTTTATTTAACCTTGACCAAAGGGACCACATCAGCTGACCATTACGCTGCTGGGAGAACGCTTCGCCGGGAAGAAAGCATGACAGGAGCCCCGGAGAGGACAGCTGGCTAGTTAGCTAGTTAGCTTGTCCCTCTCCAGAGCTGGCTAGATAGTTTTTGCCTCCAGAAAACTGCTAACTGTGACATAATCATGGCGTTGGTTGTAAAAAGGGTCTATTTAACAGCTTGTTCCAATGCTTCACTGATTAAAAGCACCTTTTCCTTGCAAATGGAAATGTTCTGGATGCCTTGTGCATTTTGCACTCCAAATTCAACCGGACATATTTAGTATCTTCAGAAACATTGGGGTCTCTGCTCGAGTTTAAAATAAGGTTTAGCCAGACAACAGGTCGTACCATCAGACCAGAGTGCACAGGAGTGTTTCGGAGCCGTCGTACACTGCCAGCTGCCAACATGTCCACCATCTGACCTCCCCTAGGTTTTGCTTCCCACGCTCTGCTGCAGCAGCCACCCTGTATACCCAGCAGAAAAAGTGAAATGAAAATGCTTGATTTCTCACTTGAGTAAATGTACTAATGATAGCAGCAGGGGGGTTCCTCTTTTCTCAGGGCTGGCATGGGGCCACCCTGGAGATGGCTCCGAGATGTGAGGCCTTTCACAACCCAAAAATAGACACTGCTGCACCAGTGCAAGTGTGAAACGGCGAGGTGGGGAAAGAGTTTCATGAGTTGTCAACACCAATGAACTACTCTTTGTACCTTCATGCTACTTATAATGGGTCAAACTCAATTTTAAAGGATCATTCAAGTTTATTATAATTTGATCTTTCCTGATTTTGACCATGATTTGTATCAGTTAAACATGAGTGATGTGATTGTTGTTATGCCAGATAGGAATGACAGCAAAAACTATGCATCAACTTGCTGAGTGGCCACATTATAGTGGAGGTGAAAAGTCAGCTGTTGATCAAACTCTCTATCTCCCCCCTCGATTGCCTCTGCATGGTCCGCTGGATGTCATTTTCATAGAAATGATTTCCATATTGAGGCTATCCTGATGTAACACAGCAGCGATCCAACCCACAGCCCCTGACATTATCTATTCATCCAAACACCTGCTTTCTAGGAGGGTGAAAAGAAAAAAACCTGCCAACTCGCAGGAATCAGTATGTTTTATGTCTTTCTTTGAAATATAAAAATGCACGTGGAATTAATAGATTGCTCAGCAGACAGGACAGTGTGCCACCATGAAACTCATTCTCTCAAACCGTGACTGTTCCAATAAAGACAGGATAGGACATCCTCCTTTGCATGCAGTGATGATAACATATTCTCTCCAGCGTTCATCCCCATGAGCGGCCTGACAACACTTTGTCCCAGTCAGGTCTTCTGGGTTGATTTGAGACAAGGTTTTCTCTTTTCCTTTCACCCCTCCATCCCTCCCACTCATTGCGGTTCGCCTGCATTGCCCCGATGCAGCCTCTATCTATATCGGGCCTCTGTAATTATGTCAATGTAATGTTTGTATTTATAGGCGGCTGCCACAGCGCTCTGGCAGCCACTTTGTCAGCCCAGCTGGGAAGCATTGGTCTAGGGGCGCTGGATGGAAGCAGCTTCTGAGGATGGCCTACCTGATGCTAACCCTCTAAACCATTATTTTATAAACACACCACAAAATTGAGCCCAACCTGTTGGTGTATGTGGAATTTTCAAATTAACTTAAATTTAAAAAACTATTTTTTATTGCAATACGGTCAAGTTTTGTTCAAATTTTTGTCTTTTTTTCTACATACTTTCGAAGGCATGTAAAATTATTCAAGTGAAAACTATCATACAGGATAGAATCATTTGTAAGTTGATGTGGACACAAGCAGTAGTAGACATAGCTTTGTTTTAGGCTTGCTACTCATTACAGAGAGGCAGACCCCCGTATTAGAATGCATCACAGTTCAACCAGCGTTATGGTCCATTCTCAGATGTGTTAATAGTTTTTAATCTTGAAAGAGAAGAGGAAAAGAAAACTCATCTTGTGACCGCTAGGTTTTGTCTTTAGGGGGTCCAGACCTCCAGGCTGGGAACCACTGTTTTCAGGGAAATCTGTGCTTTGTGTAGCCTTCATTCACATAAAAACCACGTTTTATATCATCTTTGACAATCACACTCAGGACTCAGAAATCATGTTCATTTAGTTTAATATGTACATTAAAATAAACTATTTACATTATATATAAAAAAAGATTCAATTTACAAGGCAGTACATTTCTTCAAGACACAAACAAAGAAGTCTTTTTGGGTTTGTATTTTTTGCTAAAGACTGGGTAGCCCTTTGTCAATCAGGTGGCGCTGAGATGGCATCGCACTTCTGTGAGACTTCCTACTGACTCACAGACGTGACGTCCTATTCAAGCCTTCAGGGAGGACAGAATGAACGGCAGTTTCAGAACAAAACATTGTCTCAAAGCTCATCTCACGCGCACCTATACACTCACGATATAACACACAGGATCAGACTTTGATTGTCTTATTTAGCCAGTGGAGAATATGGCACTCGTAAGGATGTATAATAACGTGTTATAAAAGGCACTATAGGTGAAGGTACAAAGATATAAATCAATGTTCTTCTAAAAGGATTGTCTGCTTCCAGTTGTTTCAGTGGCACATGTGCCTGACATGTTCAGTGGAATGTTCCTTTAATTTGTTGTATCTATAAACAGCATTCCATTCAAAAAAAAAAGTAGTACCAGCTACATAAAAAAATTGAACAGAATTAATCTGTTTCTGTCATATCTGGCTGTATTTCCTCGTTGATTTGTGGTTTGTTTGTCTCAAAAAAACCCAAACATTTAAATAAATCTTTTTGCAAAATATAATTTCAGAGCATCTCATCTCGATGCTCCTTTTGTCCCAATAAAAAAATCACTATAATATTCCTATAGGTATTACAGTTTAGTCATCGTGCTGTATGGCAGTTTATGCTGTCGTGGTATCACTATAGTTGAGGTCTATACACAGCATCCGTCTATAACTCATCATAGGAGTATTATAGCTCTTTGAATCGGGTCCATGCGGTGCATAGCAGTCCTTGTCCTTCCTCACATGTGCCTCTTCATGTGCAGGGCGAGGTGGTCGGACCGGGAGAAGGCGCGCTCACACAAGTGACACTGGAACGGCCGGTGTCCGGTGTGCTTCCGGAAGTGACGCGTGAGCTCGTCGGAACGGGCGAACTTCCAGCCGCAGCCCTCCCAGCTGCAGTGGTACGGTTTCTCTCCTGTGGACAACAACAGCAACAACAGCCGTGAGTGACGTCACAGTTTATTTTCGTGTGCACGTGTCTTATGTGATGTTTTCCTGAATTCTTTGTGTATTAAATAGTGTCAATAAAACGAACAGAAGATCGGTTAAAAAAAATATAATAATAATAATAATAATAATAATAATAATAATAATAAATAAATACAATAAAAAAAAAAAAAAATGTCAATCGTCCGCTACATTCAACGTGCTGCTCTTACCTGTGTGCGTCCTGTGATGCGCCTTCAGGTGGGAGCTCTTGGTGTAGGTCTTCCCACAGCCGGCGAACGTGCAGGTGTGCGACGCCGTCCGTTTCCTCGGCCAGGACCGGCGTCCCCTCTTCGGCTTGGCATCCATCATATCCAGCGGTGAGGACGGCGGGGTGAGCAGGACCCGCTGGCCGGCCACCGGCTGCTGCTGCTGCTGCTGCTGCTGCATGCCCATGGCCGCGTCCTCCCCGAACATGCCGGGGAACTGGTGGTGGTGGTGGTGGTGGTGGCTGTGTTGCGCCATGGGGAAAGGTATCTGCACCCCAGCGTGACCGTGAGGGAACCCCCCTGACGCGCAGCGTTGTTGCCCGTGGTGGAAGCTCTGCGGGAACGTCAGCGAGGCGGAGTTGCACATCTGGGGCTGGTGGCACTCGGAGCTCATCAGGTCGTCCGGACTCAAAGGCGGCGTCATGCTGCCCAGCGCGGTCTGCGGGGAATTGGCCAGCCGCGGCTGCTGCTCGTACGACATCATGCACGAGACGCTGCCCTCGTGCTTGACTTTGGCGCAGCTCTGCGGCACCAGACCCATGACGGGTCCGTAAGTGTCCATGGAGGCGGGCTCCACTTTAATGTTCGGATGCTCGGGGAATAAATCCTGAGTGGTCGGGAAAGGCGCGGAGCTGATCAGGAACCTCCCGTGGATGCTGGGGCCGCTCCCGGGGAGGAAGCTGGCATCCACGTCAGAGCGAAGGAGTTCTGCCATCAGGCTGTTGTAGGGCGGCGGAGGGCTGCTCATGTCTGGGACAGAGGTGTAGTTGGCCGGCTGCTGGGGCATCCCGGTGTGCTGCTGCTGCTGCTGCTGCTGCTGCTGCCCTGGCTGCTGGTGATACACGGACACCCCGGACTCCTGGAGCCGATAGGACTCTGCCCCCGTCCCCGCGGCCGGCGCGCTGTCGGTGACGGTGGTGTTAGCGAGAATAAACTCAAGATCCAAGAACTTATCCAGTTCCTCTTCGTCTTTCCTGCCGAGGCAGCTGCTGTCCATGTTGAGCGCAACGCCGCTCATGTCACACTTCCACCTCTGGAGCAAAGAGTAAAGAGAATAATTAGTTTGTTTCCAAATTTACAACATAACTTCCCCCCCACCCCCCACACACACCTTCAGACAGGTCATTCACCTCGATAAAGTTGCTCGAAAAAAAGCCAACCAAGTGCAGAGGGAAAAGGCTGAATAATACCAAGACACAGTATAAAAACATATTTTCATTTAACTTTGTAGTGCCTGGAAACTTAAGCATAATTCTAAACTTTTAAAAAAAGTTTCAAAAACCATCAAATATCGTGTATGATTTCTGATATGACAGACTGAAAAAAAGGGACTAAGTTCTGTGACTGAAATATATAGAAAAAGCGCAACTTACATCTTCCCAACATTTCTCCTTGTGGTTGGCAAATGTAGAGATTGATGGTAAAATGGTCCCATTCAAGGCCATTTCCATGCGTTGTTAAACCAAAAAGTTTAAAAAGTCCTTAAATAATGAGAAAATGCACTTTCTCTGTTTTTAAAGTAAATCACCAGTCCGAGTCCGATGAGTCTCCAGAAGAAGAAGAAGAAGAAAAAAAAAAAGGCTTCAGAGCGCGTTGCTTCTTCTGCGGTCCGATGAGCTGCTGCTCTCTTCACTCATGTGCAAGCTGTGCCGTCTGGAGGGAGCAGCTTTTTCTTATAAATATTCTTCACAGCACAAGTCGGACCAATGCGAGGCCGCGGGAAGGAAGAGCGTCCAGGATGGGGAAGCTGCGCAACCGGCCAAGCCCCCTAAATTTAGCCACGGTATAAAAGTCCGCGTTTCCCTGCGAGTCAGGCACAGAGAGGTGGCGAGAGAGTCGGAGGAGGAGGAGGAGGAGGAGGAGGAGGACTGAGGCGGAATGCTCTCTCTGCTCCGCTGCGGGCAGCTACTTAACCTCCTGAGGGAAGAACCCGCCCTCCTCCAGCAAACCTGGCCAACAACTGGCAGGGCAGAGAGAACGAGACCGCCCCTAGACCGTGCACCGCTAAAAGAATAATAAGCAATTAACAAGTTGTTGTCAAAAAGAGTAACAGAAAAACCCAGACACTAAAGCAGGCACACAGGGTTTTTTTTTCCACAGAGAGCAACGCCACAGGTGCCATGCGTAATGTGCGCATCTGGGGACGGTGCGCTCTTACGCGCACAAAGAATGAGGCAATGGTCATGTTCCAAAACGGTTTGCTTCTCTCTGTATCTGTTCACTTTGTCCCCCCCAAATATATATATATATCTTTCTTAAATTTTGACAAATATATTTGTCAGAGAGAGGGGGAGCGTGTTTCTGTCAGAACATGAGCAGAAAGAGAGAGACTCTATGCGCACCAAGAACTCCTCGCTTCTTCCCCGTCATGCCCGAAGCAGCACGGGGGGGGGGGGGAAGTGCTGCAGGCTTCCGCCACTAGGCGCCAGCTACACCACGGCTCTTCTCCCTCTTCTTCACAGCGCTTCACAGGGAAGCATCAATCAGGCGATAACATTATAAAAAGGCATTACATCCATTCATTAATATGTAATCTGACAGCACGGAACTTGTGAACAGTGAGAGTTGCTGGTTCCAATCTGAACACGGGGGGACTGTTACTGCGCCCATTGGCCAATGAAAAGGGGCTCTGGCACAAAAATATCAAACCATCAGAGTTTTGACTGCACATTTGAGATTTCATTGTGTCTGTTTGTGATTGTCCCAGTAGTGGAATAAGTGTTCACATCCAATCAAAAGATGTATCAGCACAATGTAAAAACACTCTATTGCAGGTAGAACTGCACACTGAAAATGTCAATGAATGTATAAAACAAGCAGAAATACAAACAAACAGACCTTCATGTGTCACATAGGTTTTTGAAATCTTAATCTACAGCGTAAATAATAATAACTGCACAGCTGTCGAAATAAGGTGGCAGAAAAAAACATATTGGACACCATCACCCAGGTACTGTTGACTTATTTTGTGTTCTATATGAGAACAGGAACCCAGTTTGTTTTTTGCTGCTCATTCTGATTCTCTCCCCATAACTGTAATAACCAGCTAGGGTCCCATGGAAACAGAGCTGAGGGGCCGACCTCTATACCTGTGGTAAGTTTTGTCATAAGATATACAGCATGTACATTTGGACGCAGTTGGAAAAATAGGTAATAATTCAGGCCCGATGCTGTATTAGTATTTGTTAATTTTTTCTTGCTGTATTTATTTTTAGTTTGATCGTTGAATTAAGAGAAGAAACCCTAGGTCATATCATATTTAAATATGATATGACCTATCAAAAATGTGCTAATTTGCATATCATTCCAGAACAGACAGTGTTTCTCAGTTGGCAGCAGACATGAACATACTGTACTTTTACATTGTTTCGCTCACTGGCGAACACAGATTTGAGAAGCTAATTAAAGGCTGACTTGCCTTTGATAGTCAGCCAGTTACTTTTGGAGGCTTGGCAGCCTTTTGTGACTGGTGACATTCCATTGTAGTTCCTCAGAGTGCATGCACTGCATAGGGAAGATTCATTTACCAACCAAGCGAGCCCCTGTACACACCTTTACTGTTTCCAGGTATTGGTGATCCCTTCAGTAGAAAGTCCTTATTAAAGGTTTTTACAGAAAGGTCTGCATTTTTTTATTTAAATGCTGTTTTTCAACTCTAATAGAGCCACAAACAGATTTCCATTTACATCCGCCTTATAAAAGGAATTTATCACCTGAGAAACAACAGGTGAAAAATACTTTTTGGACTTTGGACCATTCCCATGTGATGCATTTTCTTGATTTAGACACACCTGATCGGATGTAATGAGAAAAAGTGAATATGGTAACCCAGCCTTCATATTCTGAGTGAATCACTTAGTCATGTTTTCCAGGATGATACTGTACGTGTATGTGTGAGAGTGCATTAGCAAAGTGTGTGCGTCTGAATACTTCTGATAGACAGTTGGGCGGATTTTCACACTAGAAGTGCTGACTACGAGACTCCTTGTTCTGTGGTTTTTACTTCCAAATTCAGCTGGTGGTATGTAGCACCAAAACTATCTAAATATATTGCATTTACTTTATGGGAATTGAATGCACAAAATATTCAGTGATTCATATTACGAGCAGCCGAGGCAGAGCTTAACAAGTAGCACAGTGAGTAATATGATTGACAGCGTTAATTCCCAGTATTGTGTTGATGGTGCTGCAGAGGATGAGTCAGATATGACCTTTTGATCCTGTGATCCATTCATCCCTCCAGCTGCTGATCTGTGATCTGCTCTTATGAGACTGGAGAAACCACTGGCATAAGTTCTCAGAACTCTTTAACACTTTGTGAAATCTATATCCTGTGTTTCCTGTGTTGACCCAGTTTTTAAAAATAACAAACCATCGCTACCCTATTCACAATAGGACTTATTTATTCATTTGAGCTAATTTGAACAAATTTGAGCATAAGTGAACGTTCCTAAACATATTTAGCCGTTTCAGCATCACCTCATATTATCTTGAATAGGTAAACCAATCATTTAAAAAAATAAATACATTTGATAAATTACAACTTTGCTTTATGTTAAATACTTTGTAAATGAGACCAAACAATTGCATTTATAGACTTTATAGTTAACAGGATCTTGTTGTTTTCTTTCTTTCATATTTGTCTCAATGTTATAAGTGCGCTACAATCGTCTAACCTGACCAGCCAGATGGTTTGATTCACGTAACCATCTGAGAAGCATTTGTTGGGAACTATAAAGGGAAGGCAAAAATGTATTTGCAGCTGATTGGATGAACCATCTGTCAATCAAACTCTGACAGAAGCCAGTAGGGAGAAGAGAGTTTGTTCATGGAGGAAAGCCTTCAGTGTTGTTCTTTTTCTGATAAAGCTGATGCTGTTGCAGCATTACGCCAAACCTCTTCAGGAGCCACAATCACAGGACGATGATTGATCCGCACTCTGTCTTACTCGACACATGCATGATTTGAAGCCTGATGAAGATGGATTTTCATTTGATGTGGGATCCTGCGATTCTTATAAATCATTGTTTAACAACAATGCAACCTGAGACCCAGGTTGAAAAATACTGGAATTTTCCTTTAAGGAGTCAGAACCCTCCTGTGTTTTACACTCTCACCAAAGCTAGCCTCTGTTTGATACACACATGTCATTCCTCTCCTATGGGCATCATGACCAGAAATGTCAGAATGTTTCTTTGGCAAGCATCTGAAGTGTTGCAGCTTTGTATAAAAAGTTTTTCATATCAAACAATGCAAAACCCCATCCTCAGGATTTATATCCGTGTCCCTCAAGGCCGTTTTCACGAACAGAAGGTGCCCAATTGCTCCCATCACCCCAGAAGCCACTGCAGGCCACAGCCAGCACAGCGCTCTGCTCTCACTTTGATAATGATAGCATGCTGCTACACGCTCCACAGTTGTTCACCAGATGTAAAGCAGCGGCTCTGGCGCTCTCCTCTCAGCTGGATGCTTGTCTCTATATTGTCCTCCACCCTACCCGTCTCCAATGACTCATCCACTTCATTTGATTCATGGCTCAGTGATTGCCGATGGGCCATGGCCTGGAGTCACCTGTGACCGTGGCGACAACTCAATGAATATTGGACGCATACACATGGCAGCACTGTTTACTCCGTTGCTCCCAGTTGCTTTTTCCAACGGTCCTAAGGCAATCTGACCCTTTAATTGACAAGTGAACAGCAAACAGTGGACCTGTGCCGCTTGTTGTTTGCGCTCCCTCAGCCACCAGTGGCAGCTGTACTCCACATGGCGAAGGTATTAGATCTGACATGGAAATGTATGCACACATTTGTGTTCGAGAGGATTAAGTCTGTGTGTGTGTTGGCCTGTTGTCACACCATGATGGTGTACATTTCCATGTGGAAGTGAGTCCTGGCTGGCTGGCTGCCTGGCTGGGTGTTTCTCTGTGCGAGGCTCAGAGGTTTTCTCACATGTGCTCATCTGGCTCCGTGTCATTGTTTGGGCTTGGGCAAAATAAAGGCTGATGGACTTCAAACACGTGACCTTTAGAGGAGTCCAAGCCTCGCTGTACACAAAGATTGCGACTCTTTGAGACGCATTCCCAAATGAAAACATTAAGTTCCAAGTTGGCATATACTGATAGATGCAGACATTTGAAAGGCTGCAGTGAATTGAGGTCTCTCATTTTTAGTTTAGGAAACATTGTTTGGGGAAATGGTGCAAGTACTGTGGTCATGTGACTTGATCCTGGGATCCACTGTATGTATATGTATCAAAAGGTTTATGGTTTAAATTTATGGTTTTAATCATGATTTGCTCTAACATGATAAATATCATTCAATTGTATGGATTAAGTGACTAGTTTTGGAGTTATCAGCCCCTAGAGAGGTCCTCCTCCTCCTCTCCATTACAGTGGGATTATATGGCACTCGGCTTGTAGTGCTCAAAGCGCCAAATAAATATATTTTAAAAAACTCAACAGCAACCGGGTCATGACTACAACAAGGTCTGTGGATTGTCTGAAGGAAACCAGGTCATGATTTCTGTAAAAAGAGTTTTTCAAAGACATTTATTTTGGCACTTTGAGCACCACAACCTGAGTGCCATTAGGGATTTTAAGCCTTTTAGCTGTCTTTTATTTAAATTCTAAACCATTCCAGCCCTGTTACAGCATCGGTAACAGCAAAGCAAGTACATACTTGATTTTTCTGAAATCATATTTTCTGATTGACAGCGTCTCATGATGTTAGCTATAACACGTTTGACTGTATTGTCTGCCAACACACTAAACGGGTGGAGCTAATAACTTTGTAATGTGATCTCAGCAGGTGCTACAGGACTGGCTGTACCCTGCAGTTAGGGACAGGATCTGTGCTTTGACACAGTTTGTGATGGAATGGCAGAACAAACTGTGCGAAGCATTCTTCCAAGAAGGGCTGTACACAGGATTTTAGAGATACAGAGGTCTGAAAATTGAGCTTGCCAGCGGGTTTCGGGGCCATGCTCCCTGTCATTTTTTTTATTGATTTCTCTAATTTAAATATAGGCATATTAATCTGCTTTCCAGCCTGGTTTTACAGAAATATGTGAAATGACCAAGATCTCTTGACAGCGTATTAAGTGTTGAGGGGCATGTAAGTTACATGTTGACACTACGGAAACAATTTAAAAGTGAACAAAATGAACATTAGGGTTTAAGAAACAAAACAAAAATCTGTAAATTTAGTAAAATAAAGTTTGGGCTTAAAATAAGTACGTTAACGAAATAAAACGTAAATAATGAAACATAAGCACAGAAAACACGTCACAAACTTACAAACACTTTGAGACACAAACACCAGTTTCCTGGTTGAAAGTCCCATGCGTCCCATACAGACGTGAAAGGATGCCCTGTGCGCCGGCATCAGACATAAGACAAGTTCTTGACTTAATCAAATAACCATGGTGTTGAGTATAGTTTCAGCAGTAACAACAAGATCATCCACTAGTCACAAAGAGCAAATAATCAGTTTTCAGATTCTCCATAAATGTTCCTCACATTGAGTGCATAGCCGGTCTTTTGTAAGGGGTTAAAACATGCTGAAGGCAGTGATACACCACTCTTTAAGTCTTTAAGCTGGGCTAAAACACCTTAAAACTTCATGCTGCATACACAGCACTGTACAAATCTAATATCAGCGTGCAATCAATTCAGCCTGGCTTACGTTGGGCCGAGGGAAAAGTATCAGTTGTCCGAGGCTTATTGGAGTAATGTGTTTCTGCCCTCGATTTCTTATTGGAAACAGACGGGACTTTCTCCCTCTGTCAAAGTTATTGCAGACTGTTTTGGGGATAAAGTGGCTCTCCTCGGCACACATAGTTTATGTCTTTGTTAAACTTCTTGGAAACACCTGCTTTGACTTCTCCACTTTCCTCTGCACGGCAGGAAAGCCATGTCCTGTGTGTGTGTGTGTGTGTGTGCGAGAGTACGAGAGAGCGGAGGCCAGCCTCTGGCCGCAGCAGACCTGTGTTAGAGCTGTGTTAGAGCGGAGAGTGAGAGTTTGAGACAGAGAGTGGGCTCCTGCCTCGGCTTATATAGGCCGGTTATTTTTAAACCCCACACCCCCTTCCTCTATTCCTTATTACTGTACTTCCTCTCCCGCTCGGCTCAGGAAGCCCTCTTGGCCGAGTTTCCTGCCGGCACGCCGTGCCGACTCGGATGGAACCGAGGGAGCGATAGCGCTGAGAGGGTCAGGCTCTGGGGGGGACGAGAGACGTATAAAAACAGGGAAAGAGCGAGAGAGAGAGAGAAAGGGGGAGGGGGGAAGCTGGCATTTGTTCAGAGTCTGACATGCGAAGGCCTGGGCCTCTTCCAGCCCTTGTTAAAAAGTGTCCCGCTGGAATACCTCAGAAAGAAAGAGCAAGAGAGCAATGAACACAAAGAGAGAAACGCATAGAGACAGACACAGGTCAGCACTGACAGAGATGTGAAGCAGTGATATCTACCAAACAATGACTTGATTTATAGATTTTTGGACAAACCTGCTGACATCAGTTTTTTTGAGAGAAAGTTAACATTCCACCTCTCTTCCCCCTTCAGCCACATTCCCACATCCCCAAACCCGTTCATTGCCATTCTACGCCGGACCACCAGATGCCCTAGGAGTTTCCCACCTGCCCCAGTCACCTGAATCCCTCGTCCACCTGCTCACCTGTTTGCACTTTCCCTCGTCAGACCTGGAGTTTATAAGAGGTCCATATTCACTCACTGACAGATCGTCAGCTTCTCTCTTCTCGCTGCCACATTCCTGCTATCTTCTGGACTCTATACTACCTCTGTAAGGACATGCCAGTAAGTTTATATACGTTCATCTTTGCAATAAATCAGTAAACTGTTCCTTTTGGTCCTGTTGATTCCATTTGGGTTCATATACCTTGTTCAATTCAATTCAGTTTATTTTGTATAGCCCAGAATCACAAATTACAAATTTGCCTCAGAGGGCTTTACAATCTGTGCACATGCGACATCCTCTGTCCTTCCCTCACATCGGCACAGGAAAAACTCCCCTAAAAAATCCCTTTAACAGGGAGAAAAAAGGAAGAAACCTATGGGAGAACGACAGAGGAGGGATCCTTCTCCCAGGATGGACAGAATGCAATAGATGTCATGTGTACAGAATGAACAGCATAACAGAGATACAACACATTCAATGTATATGACATAAATGATTCATATAATAAGACTACTTATAATAACAGCAGCAATTATTACAGTAGAATTATAATTATGAAAATAGGGATAGTAATGTGATTAATAATAATAATCGAAGTAGCAATGGGTGTCAGTCGGCTCACAGCAGGAGGCACGACTAAGGTCCAGGTACCAACGATTCATGGAAACCTGCAGAGCGAGAAAGCAAAAGGGCTTCAGGGTGGAAGTAAAGCTAAAATGCTTAATGGTACAGGTAATAGTAATAGTAATGTGACTAGTAATAATAATGGTGGTAGCAGTCGGTGTCAGCAGGGCCGTAGCAGGATGCACGACCACGGTCCAGGTACAGCCACGATTTATAGAAGCCTGCGAAGCGAGAAAGCACAAAGACTCTAGGGTACAAGCAAGTCAATAAGCGTAATAGTACAGGCAATAATAATAGTAATGTGACTAATAATGATAGTGGTCGTAGTAGTGGGTATCAGCAGGGCCTCAGTAGGTGGCATGATGACAGTCCAAATATAACCCCGATTCCTGGGAACCTGCGAGGCGAGAAAGCACAAGAACTCCGGGGAAGAAGCAAAATCAGTAATGTGCATAAATAGGAGATTAATACATAAAGATGGAGGGAGAGAAGAGGAGAGAGGAGCTCAGCGTATCCTAGGTAGTCCCCGGCTGTCTAGGCATATAGCAGCATATCTAGGGGCTGGACCAAGGCGAACCTGAACCAGCCCTAACTATAAGCGCTATCAAAAAGGAAGGTCTTAAGCCTGCTCTTGAAAGTGGTGAGTGTGTCTGCCCCCCGGACTGAAACTGGAACCTGGTTCCACAGAAGAGGAGCCTGATAACTGAAGGCTCTGGCTCCCATCCTACTTTTATATACTCTAGGAACCACAAGTAATCCTGCATTGATTGAGCGCAGCTTTCTAGTTGGGTAATATGGAACTATAAGTTCCTTAAGATAAGACGGTGCCTGGCCAGTTAGAGCTTTGTAGGTAAGTAAAAGAATTATAAATTCTATTCTTGATTTAACAGGGAGCCAGTGCAGAGAAGCTAATACTGGAGTAATATGATCTCTTTTCTTAGTTTTTGTTAGAACACGTGCTGCAGCATTCTGGATCAACTGTAAAGATCTAAGAGACCTATTAGAACAGCCTGATAATAAGGAGTTACAGTAATCTAGTCTAGAGGTAACAAATGCATGAACTAGTTTTTCTGCATCGCTTTGAGACAGGATTTGCCTGATTTTCGTAATGTTACGTAAATGAAAAAAGGCTGTCCTTGAGATCTGTTTTATATAAGAGTTAAAAGACAGATCCTGATCAAAGATAACTCCAAGGTTCCTAACGGTAGTGCTGGATGCTAGAGCAATGCCATCTAGAGAAACTATATCGTTAGATAATTGATTTCGAAGGTGATCTGGGCCTAGTAGGATAACTTCTGTTTTTTCAGAGTTTAACATTAAGAAGTTACAGGTCATCCAGGTTTTTATGTCCGTAAGACATGCTTGAAGTTTAGAGAACTGGTTAGTTTCGTCTGGCTTAATTGATAGATATAACTGGGTATCATCTGCATAACAATGAAAGTTTACTGAGTGTTTTCTGATAATATTCCCCAAGGGAAGCATATATAAGGTAAATAAAATAGGTCCAAGAACAGACCCCTGTCTTGTCTTTGCCCCTGTGACACTGATATTATATTTGATATTAGCGTTGTTATTCAGGAAGCCATTTGCCTGTGTAACAAGGAGCCAAAATACAATTCTGGCCTATATCTGGACCTTTGCACATGAAATAATCAAATACCTTTCTGCCATGTGTAGTATTTCCTCCTTTATTTATTTTTTTACTTGGGCTCTTTTTTTCATTATTACTTTTATTACTTTTCAATTGTAGCTGCACTATCATCTCAACAGTCACAAACACAAACAGCAATTTTGCTTGTAAATGTCTTTTTTACCCATGCCCAAAATAAAATTGCCTTCTTATATTTATAGATGTAGTTGAATTAATTTAACCTATATTTTTCTTGCTGTTAGCAAAACCCCATGAAAACATAATTCCTCTGTGTAATGGTGCTCAATTGATGTCCAAAAATGATAAGACACATATCAATGATATACACAAACTGTATCAAAGTATTGAGAGACGGAAAAACACATTGTTGCCTTTAGTCCTTTCATGGGATTTGCTGACGTTGAATACTTCCAGCTTTATCTTTAAATTTAAACTTGTTTGGCCTGAGCGTCATAGTTCAACAGACATACATAGGACGGTATCATCTGCAAAATGTGGCACAAAAGACTTCCCATTTTGCAACTCATGTGGTAAGTAAATGAGAGAAAGCTAAGATATCTGCTCATGTTGACTATTTTCTCTTTGCAATTCTTGAATTATGCTATTAGAAAGCGAAATATCTCTTAACCTATTCTAATGTATACCTGTAATGCTGGCTAAAGGTGACTTTAAAGGACAACAGAAAGTTCCTTAAATTCTACAGACTGATGAATTCAGCAGATTGACAGGATTGTTCTTGACAATGAGAAAGTCTTTTCGTGAACTAACATGTACCATGACAAATATTACTGAAAAATAAATGTTCCATGTTTTAATTAAATGTTTTGGAAAGCAAAATAACACTATTTTGGTTATTTATTTATTATTTATTATTAGACGGGATTTGTGAGTTAATTATACAGAACTATAGTTACACCTTCCAGTGTTAAATGGAGGCCGCAGGTGCCTTTAAGTGCATCTTAGTGCATGTGAGCGTGCCCAACTGGCTAGGCCCTGGCAGATACTTTGCACTGCGCTCATACAGTGATAATGCTGTAACGACCGTCGGCGTCATCGTGGAAGCGTAGCGCCCACCACCGGGTTCCCTCTCAGGTATACAGTGTTAGCATTGTCAGCACTTTTGCTGTTGTTTGCACTGTTAGCGCTGTTTACTGCTCAGCTGTCCCCATGTTCAGAGCTGTTGGAGGCAATAGAAACGCTCCCAATCTCCGCCTTTGATTAGCTTTGCTTATGAGAGTACAAATGATAATGTAACACTTTCTTGCTTTTCCTGCAGCACCCTGCTTTGAATACATACACATACATCCATATGATCCACTGAGAAGCTGCCTGTTCAACCCCAGTCTTCAGCTCTGTGTGTGTGTGTGTGTGTGTGTGTGTGTGTGTGTGTGTGTGTGTGTGTGTGTGTGTGTGTGTGTGTGTGTGCGTGTGTGTGTGTGTGCGTGTGTGTGTGTGTCTGGTGCACTCTGCATTAGCTACAATGTATATCTACTATTTCCTTTGTGGCAACATTAAAAGTAAAGTGCACCCACAATGCACCATAAAGCAACACATCCTTGCCATAGAGTGCACACTATTGCATTTTATTACATCATACTTCTTGAATCACATCAGCATAAAGCCTGAATAGCACAATGTGCGTGAATCTGATACTGATGTATCATGACATTGTTGTCATTTTCACATGTTCCACCATTGTACTTAAGATGATTATAAAACAGTCCTAAAGGAGGATTGTAACACCTTAAGTGAGCAGAATGTCAAGTGATGACTGAGCGTGGAATCTGTAGTTGTAAAGGGAATGGATGAGAAAACAGAGTTCAGAAGAACTCTGGTTGGAAAAGAAGGGGGAGGATTCCATGCATAGCTGTGGGCCTAGTTGGACCGAGCTGCACTTCTGTAACAATGAGAGCCGGAGCTTGCACGGAATCTGGAGAAAACAGTACAGTTAAAAACAAAGAATTATAAAGACGCATACTTTTAAAAACAAAATGAAGTTGAAACTGCATATTGACACTACTGTTTTCTGTGTTTAAACTGACACCTGAAAACACATCAGTCCCTCATACCAGGTTATTGTAGGAGCAGCCTAGTCTGGCTCACTGGATGTAGACTGTGGGTATAAGCCTGTCTGTGCAATCCATTTTGCAAGCACACTGTGGGTGTGGGCACAGGATGCTGCATCCTATGCTTAGCGCCATCCAAGCCTTCGTTATTGGTTTAAAAAATTAAAATAAGCGAGTTTTTATCCCCTTATAGCAGAAGGATAATGTGTGCAGACAAACAAGACTTTCACCCAGGAGACCGCTGTTCGTGTCCTGTGTAAAATTGAAAACCAATGTTGACTTTACGCTTGTTATGTATAATTGTTCGGGCTGGTCTTACCAAGCATTCATAGCCTAGCCTACGGAAAATAGTGTGGAATTTGGCACCCAACTAGCTCCATAAATCAAATGTCTAGTTTGAATTTCAGGGTCTTAGATGGCTCAGTTGAAGAACAGAATAGGATGGTTTGCTGAAGTAAAAAAAATCATCCTAAAAAGTACACATTTCTTACAAATTTATGCGAAGATCCCATTTATTCATCCATAAAAACATTGAGACTATAGTAATAACAATAATATTAAATAAGAAATACCCATACAATAAAACCATATATAAAAACAATTAAAATGCATCTTATGGTGTATAACTAGATACTCCTAAACCCAAGTTCTGTCAAAAGGCTGAGAGATGTCATGTTCCAATTTAAAACTAGAAAAGTTAAATTTACCCTGAGGGGGGAAATGACTGAGTTCAGTAAAACGTGCATCCCCTTTATATCTTATTTCACTACTGTCACTGCCCACATGCTTTGAATTATTTAGACATAGCTATGCAGTGTTCTAAGAAGACTGGATGGCATTCAGCAGATGATGGAACGCTTATCACAACCGTAAGGGACTTGTGAGTTGGACTCTGGCTCAAAGACTTGAGACTTGACTCCTGACCAAAGACTTGAGTCTTGGACTTGGTCTCTAGCTCAAAGACTTGGACCTGGACTTATGAGCAGAGATACAATGACTTGAATGTGACATGTGCCCAAAGACTTAAGACTTGGACTTGGTCTCCAGCTGAAAGACTTGGACTTGGACATGTGCCCAAAGACTTAAGACTTGACTTAGACTTGTGACCAAAGACTTGAGACTTTGACTTGCTCTAAAAATGGTAATTCATTCTTTGGCATTTAGTGCCAGTTGCCTCTAATCTAATCACACCTTAACCAGTTTTTCAACCATAACCACAATAATTCCTCTAGCTCTGAGGACATGCATGAACGTGAGTTTTGCTTTTATTAAAGTCAATATTGTTCATATGTCTGTGATTAGCCTTTTAATGGCTGTGGGCGTTCCATAAGCCAATTACAACTAACTGATAAAAGCTGTATTCATAAACTAAACTGGCTGTACTAGCGTTCAAATGTGTTGAAGTCTGAAACGAAGCGGCGCGGAACACTTCAAAGCAACAGTTAACCTGACCTTAATACCCGTAAACTTAGTCATTATCAGTTGCTTCTTGAAGTCTGAAGTCACTTAAAAAAATTACACAAACACCTCTTGTAGCAGTTGGTGGCCATGTTAAAGGGGAGTTTTACAATATAATGCGTTTAAAAGAGTTTTTATGAGGGAAATAATGAAAGCACTTAAGGCAGTGAAAAGCTGTGAGGTCATTGCTACACAGCTAGTTGATAATTAGCGTGTGTGTTTGTGTAAGCAGCAGAGAGGCTCTTGGCTCTCGACATCACCTGGATACTGTTTCAACATATCTGTATATTTGTGTGCATTTACCAGCTGGGCAACGGGGGCATCGTGCCCAAGACCCGAATCCCAAGATTTCTATAAGGAACTTTTTTTTCTACAAAAGTCCATAATACTGCAGGTTTGTGTGTAACTGAATGTTTTCATTTTTCAACTAAAGATGAGTAACAACTACTTCTGGTTGCATGAAAACATGTAACTAAAACAGAGCTCCGCATTGTGGAAGAAACTTTTGGAAAGAAACATTCATGCAAATTTAACATGGCTGTCTTGTTTTGCATTAGAGTGCAATATGCACCTGTTGTTTCATGATAATAAGTTATTATATAAGTAAAATATAAATTATTTTTTTAATATCTTTTGATAACAAACTATTGCAGCACACCTTGCCATAATGGCTTTAATGAGTCACTGTGTGATACAGGGCCACTCAGTAGAAATCATGTGCTCTCTTCTTGAATTGGGATGGCAGGTGAGAGGAACACGAACCATGCTAATGTGTCTGCTGGATGTAAGGTTCGCTGACATTTTCCTTATGACAACTTAATTCAGTGAGAATATGTCAGTTTTGTAGTTTGTAGTGGAGAAGCAAACTCCACTACCTGCCAAAGCATGGAATGTTGTCATTGGATGGAAATAGTGTGCTGCAGAATTGATTGTTAAAGTTACATTTCACCCCAAAATCTAAAATTAATTATGTGTTTACCTTTTGTGCCATTTATCACACTAGATAGTTCTGGTGTGAATTGTCCAGCGTTGGAGACATTGACAATAGGGATGTCTACCTTATCTCTGATATAATGGGATTATATGGCACTCTGCTTGTGTGCTCAAACCTTTGAAATAACACATTTGAAAAACAACGGCTCTTTCTAGAAATCATGACCCGATTACTCAAGATAATCCTTGTTCTGACCAGTTTTGTGTGGAAACAATTGTATGGCTTCCTCCCCCTTTTAGCTGTAAAGCTTGCTAGCTGACTAAATTCCCATTTCTTTGTACGCGGTGATACAGTTGGCGGTTGTAGTTCCAACATGAAATTGCTCACAAGGTCTGTGGATTATCTTGAGTATCTGGGTTTTGATTTCTAGAAAGAGACATTGCTTTTGAGTTTTTTTAAATGTAATTTTCTGGGTCGTTTTTAGCACCCCAAGCCAAGTGCCACCTAGTACCACTATAATAGAGCAAAGACAGACAATTTTACCTGTCGTCTCCCAAGTAACTTACGCCAAAACATCTAGATTGATACATAGTACATATAAAAAAATATATATAGCATATAGAAAAAAATATATTTTTGATTTTGGGTTGAACCGTCCCATTATTCTTGTGGGAACTATTTTGATAAATGTTATGCTTTGTCATTCGTACATATTTTGTGGGGGATTTAGAGGAGAATGACCATGGAGGGATGACAGGAAAAAAGAAGAGATTCAACAAAGGTCCCTGTCCAGATTCAACCCCATGTTGTCTCTCAACTCCAACTCCGATTTTACATCTCAAGTTGCTATTCGGAATGTAAACAATAACACACCATATGGTAAAGGAGGTCTTGGCTCCAACATCTGCTGGCAACACAAGAACCCCAGAAATATAGCCCCGTGCTAGAGGCTTATCCGTCATCAGACCGATAGCTGAGGGATTCTGAGATTGTTTATGCCAATCGGCTTTATGACCTGGGTGTTTTACATTATTCCTGTCTCCTGCATGCTTTAATAGTTAGAGCATGCAGGAGACAGGAATAATGCGGAAGTGTCTTAAAATTTGCATTCTTTATTCTGACCAGCAGGGTGTGAATCCTCCAGTTGCAAAAAGGAGTCAGATTGTATAGAAGTCTATGAGAAAATGACTCTACTTCTCTCTTGATTTATTCCCTCAGTAAACATTGTAAACATGAGTTTATTACATTACATTACATTACATGAGTTTATGGTCTCAATCTCTAGTTTCAAGTCTTCTTCAATACAGCATGATGTTCATTTAGTAAATGATGGTCCATTTAGAGTAAAAAAGACCATAAAGCAGGGTATGCTTTAGGGCGGGGCTACACAGTGATTGACAGGTCGCTGCCGCTACCAGAGCCATATACGCCGTCTCTACGTCACTCCTCCACATTCCATATATGGTAAATTTTGTTCATTGGTTGCAAAAAAAACATGGCGATGGACGTATTCCAAGATGGCAATGGAGAAATTTGGCCAAACTTCTTATATACAGTCTATGGCTCTACCCAAACGGACAGACAGACAGTAAGACTTATGCTGAACACTAAGGCAGTAACACAGGCAGTATATACACACAGAGTTTCTGAGCCTGGTTTTGATTGTACCGGGCAGACCGGTGGAGTTGGAGAGCTGGAGGGAACAGTGTCCAGAGGCTGTTAGAAGAGGTGATTATAAGGTTGAGTTGAACTTTTCTGGAGCTGAACCTCGGTTGGAAGCATTTGGGTAAACTCTTACATCCTAGACAATCTCTCTCCCTCTTTCTCTTTCTTTCTTCCTTCTCTCCCACCCTTTCATTCCCTCTCTCTTTCCGAAGATGCCAAAGCCACAGGATTGCTGTCGGGATGGCCTGCCAGAGACCCAGGCTCCCTTTTTAAAAAAAACGACGGACAGGAATTGCAGAGTGAATGCTTACAATGCAGGGCTGTCTTTTTTGGCAAAGAGAAGAAAAGAGTGCGGATAAAAAGAAAGGAAAAAGAGGAATCGGGGAAATACAGAATGAGGAGCTATCAAACAAATCAGGATGGAGACAGACAGAGATTGCTAGGCCCACAGGATTTTCATGCGCAACTCTTAAACCACAAACTCAGTCACACTCTAACATGTCTCCTTAAACTGTGCCAGCTGTCCAAATAGTCTGTCCTGGCTGCAGGACAGGTTCGCCACTGTACTCCCACTTTGAACTCCGGGCTGTACCAACATTGTCCGTGCTGCTCTCTAGCATTCTCAGACCCAGAGTATTTATATATTATACCACACATTACTGAAGCATTCCTGCGCTGCACTTTAAATTTTGCCTCATTATCATTATAAAAGATTTGAAGTAAATTCTTCTTCTTATTTTATGTATATATATATATATATATATATATATATATATATATATATATATATATATATATTCAGTTTAATTGGAACCAAGGCAGCCTTGCTGAATCATTAAATTGGAAAATCAGAAATAAAAAAAATAGGGTTCGCCTAAAAACAGTTTTTAATCGAACATTAAATTCAGAAATAAAAACTGAAACATTAAGTCTACATAACTTGGTCTTCCAGCACTTAACGTTGGACAAATTCTGACACATTTAGGCTGCGTGGAGAGAACTTGCTCTTTAATGTCACTGGCTATTCCACTATCATAAGCTATTAAGAAATTAATATCACGTGCAGGGGTGCAAAATGAGAAATATTGTGACTACTTTGCCTTCATTTTCCTATAATTTCTCACATCCCCTTACCTGGGCAGCATTTGTCTCACTCTTTTTCTCCCGCTGTCTCTCGCACATGTTTCCAAAGATATTAATGCATCCAACAAGCACTTCTGATGGACTATACTGACCCTTTACCTTGTAAGAATATTTTGTGAAACTATTAAGTCCTACTAAGCATTTGTGAGTCTGGAAGGTATAAAAAGTGGTTGGGATCTTCCATTATTTCCTAATGGGATTCCTAAGGAAGCCATGTTTCTCATTTTCACATACATACCCTGTGTCTGTGTGTGTGTGTGTGTGTGTGTGTGTGTGTGTGTGTGTGTGTGTGTGTGTGTGTGTGTGTGTGTGTGTGTGTGTGTGTGTGTGTGTGTGTGTGTGTGTGTGTGTCTGTGTTGAGAAAGTTTCCTTAAAGGAAAACTCTGAATGACTGTGTTCTAACCTTTATCTCCCTGGGATCATTGGTGTGTTGAGTTTTTCCTGTGCAAAACTTTTTAAAAGGCCACACACATACAGTACACACAAGCTCCTGCTCTTTTCCCCATATAAACAACTTTTAAAAGCCAAGCCAGCAATGCATGCACACACCTGTGTTGGACATACATATGCTCATTGGGTTAAATACTTTTTCTAACCTTCTCCTGATTCTTTCACATTTGCATATGGTTATTTGGTTACTTTATATTTCTGATACAACGAAATGGGCCTCATGCAAGAACAACCCGACAAACAGATTTGTTAGTCAGTGGCATGGATGAGTGATTTAGGAGGATTTGTGGCATTCACCAATGTTCTCGTACTTAGAATTTTCTATCAGGTAAAAATTCAAATCATATATTAAATACAGATAGTTTGCTTTTCTCCTTCTTTTCTCATAAAGCCTTAATCTGAATTAATTTAGTTATATATATATAATCTAATACAGAAATAAACTGACAACAGATGTTATCTAGCGTCTTACTTCATGTTAAACGTTTACTCTTCATTTCTGTCGCAGTACAACTCTGCTATGAAGACATGTCTGAAGGCCTTTACACACCGGGGAGGATTTTTTTCATGTAATTTAATATCGGTCAATATATTTTTTGTTGTTTTTGTCATGAGCACGTTCACACAGGATGCCAATGTTATGCCGTAAAAAGGCAAGCACAATTTAGATTTTTCTGAGCTTTCGCACTATGCATTACGGCATCAACCAATCATGTTGTGCAGAATAGACATCAAGAATTTACACAATAGTGCACAACTTCACGAAGGCTACGTGTTCTTAATCGAGACGACAAACTTTATCGCCAATTTTAACTTTGACAAAGGCGGCGCAGACCAGATCCACTCCATCCGTTCTTACTTTTCACACTGAAAGTGAACCCTTCAGGTGGAAGGCGAGCGTCTTTAGCTTCTGTTACAGTTTCAAATGTTTGACGACTCATCCTGCACTCAGGGGAGTCTAATCAAATGAGTGGAGAGCTACGAGTTAACTTACTTTTTTAAAGCCCAACCATGATGTATTTCCTAAAGCTAACGGTAGTTTCGTCACCCTTACCTATAACATTATATTGTTTCTATGCTGGCGACACATAAATGGACACATTTTGCGCCAGCGCCATGTAAGCGAGGTCGTGGTCATTTCACATATTTAAACAAGATCACGTTGGAAATAATTTGGTGAATGTGACTCGTACGAGGAAGCCTCGCAGCAAAGAAAAGTACTAGAGGTTTAGGATAAGAATAATACCATGTTCTTGCATGAGGCCCATTGTTTCTACAGCTCACTGCTGATTAATAGAGCCTTTCACATTTGCTGTTTTAAACAGCTCATGTTGCTTGTTTTGGGTGAAAGTCCTCTTTGCACATGAAGCGAGGTTTGAAATGAAAAAAATGCCTGAAATAAAAGAAAAGTGCCTGATTCAGATTAAAAAAATATATAAACTGTGGATTCCAGAGTATATTGATTGATTGACAGGCAATCTCACCATAGCAAACAGTGCTGAGCACCCAAAAAACTGAGACAACTTTTGTGATGTCCTGGAGCTCATTTTTTTTTTTTTTTTTTTTTTATTATTTGCCAGCTGTGATGTGACAGTTACTGAAGATCATTTCAGATGAAGGTTTGACAGCCTTTTTTTTTCCGGAGCTTGTTTAAAACCTGTGTTTTTCACTTTGACTGGTGGTGAGCTTGTGGTCGGGTGCTGATCGCACTCAGAGCTGCTGGCTTCGCGGTGTGTATTCACACTTCACGAGTATGACTTTGGTTAAGAACAACAGAGGAAGGCCCTATGCATACGTGTGTGTGTGTGTGCGTGTGTGTGTGTGTGTGTGTGTGTGTGTGTGTGTGTGTGTGTGTGTGTGTGTGTGTGTGTGTGTGTGTGTGTGTGTGTGAGTATGTGCACATGTGCATTCAGGTATTACGGTGCAAGTTTCTGCACACATTTCAAAGTATTTGTGTGAATGCATGTGGCGTGCCAGACCACGCGCAGGTTAATTAGCGTTGCTGCAGCAGGATGTGTGTGGTCTGCAAACCACACTCCTCTTCTCTCTGTTGATTCTGGTCAACACCGCTCTGCAAAACAAATGTAAGTGGAATAATGCACTAATAGCTAAGCAGACAACATAAAGTGCTTTGCATATTCTCTTTTAATAAAATGCAATGCCCTTTTCTGATTGGAACAGGTACATTCAGAGCAGTCATGTGCACATGTATGTATTATGTTATTCCAGATCTGCAGTGATCAACCATGGGATGTGGAACCAAGTTTTACATGAGCCATAACTAGCAAGAGAGGCTTTCAAGACACAGCCACAACCTCAGCAGGTCACCATACCTCTGAATATCATCAGCTAGGGTGAGGTTTTTGTGATACTGAATATAGGAAAGAAAGCCTTTTTTCTTTATGAAAGAAAGGACTTAAAGCATTTCAGATCATGTCATGCACATAATGTGCCCAACCCTCATGGGTTAATAAGACAACGACGATACAAATGCAGTGGTCAAACATTTCATTACCCTTCATTCAATTACAAAATTAGGGTTATTCCACTGCTCGGTCTTAAACAAAATATTATGGCCTCTCTCCCAGGCTTGGCAAATAAAATATTTAAGAGAAAAGTAACATTCCTGAGGTGCACAACCCAAGTTTTTCAGAGTCAACCAGCCAAAAGAAAATAACATAAATGAAGGTAATTGTGCTAAAAAGAATACATCCCTTATTTTCTCATAGATAGAACAGTAACACAAAAAGTTCACCTCATTCTCAACTTCACCTTATTCACACAACAGACAAATTCTGTCCCCCTCCGGAGAGGCATTAAACCTAGTGGTCTCTAGGGCAAGTGTTCCTAAGTGTAACTGCTACTACTACTACTAACAATACTTCCCTGTTGATTTTTCATACTATCTGATAACGTGTTTTGTGGTCAACAGTATCCTCTAGTTCAGTGGTTCTCAACCTTTTTTCAGTGATGTACCCCCTGTGAAATATTTTTTCAGCGAAGTACCCCCTAACCAGCGCAAAGCATTTTTGGTTGAAAAAAAGATGTAATACACAGCGCTCTGCCATCAGTGTCTGATTTATTAAACTGTCAACACTGAAGATTGCATTGTTGCATTGAATTCAGTTTATGAACTTACACTTATATTTTATTGAATATTTATTAAATAACTATTTTTAAAGGATTTTTGAATGGATGCTAATTTAAATATATATTTTTTAAATCTCACGTACCCCCTGGAGTGCCTTCACGTACCCCCAGGGGTACACGTACCCCCATTTGAGAACCACTGCTCTAGTTGAATGGATGTGGTCCGAGGTGAATAACCGAGTTAGTTACCTATCCTTTGAAACAGGCCGACTCCTTCGCTCAGTTGCGCTCTCAAACCCAGTCTGGCCAATCGTAGCGTAGCATCAGCCAGCTCCGACCATATTCCAAAAACTATCTGGCTCTGCTCCATAGAATTTTGTGTAATTGTTTCAGATTCATTTTCCCTATCATGCTGGTTTAGTGGATATGGAGCTAGTGGTTAAACGTTGTGTAATAATGATACTCGTTACCGGAGAGGTTGGAAGAAGATGTAAGTTTCTAAAATGTTATGTTTCTATGTAAAAACCTGTGAAGCTAACAAGAGCAGCGTATGTTAGCATATCATTAACTAGCATTAGCATGTGCATGCTACGCTAGCTACTGAAGGTGTACTGAATGTATACACATGCTGCTTTTGCTTTTTAGTGATTGTTACAGTGAATAAAGACCCAACCGGCTTTACAGGAACAATGTTGTTCCTTAATTTAAATGATTTCTGTCTCTGTCACCAGGTGACTCATTTTACACGTGGTTTTACCTGCTTTCATGCTAAATCAGTTTAACATCGATGTCAGTAATTGCTTCCTGTTTTATCTTGGTATATTTTTCTCTCCTCTTGTCCCGTAAATCTTCACTGCCTGCCTTTGTGTGTTTCCCACCTTTATGCACCTCCCTGATTAGCTTCACCTGATTTATTGGTTTCACTTGTCCCTCATTACTCTTCCTCCTCTGTGTAGTTAGTTCTTGTGCTCTCCTTTCCCTTGCCAGTTTGTTTTGGCTCTTTGTGGTTTGAGTTTAAGTATTGTAGTTTCCTAGTGTGCTTGTTCAGACCATGGTTTTGGATTTAGCTTTGCCTAATGTTTTTGCCTTTGCCTATTTTTTTAGATTAAACACCTGTGTACAAAACTCTGCCTTAAAACAATGACATACTCCTTGTTGTACCTCATGAATGTAACCTAAAGATGTGTGAAAACTGGAAATGCTGTGGTACTTGTATCCAATCTCTGGGAGTGTAAGCTAGGTAAACAGAGTGCTATATGTTGCTCGTTAAAAAACCCAAGCACAACAATTGATGCCACAATTTGTCAGTTGAATAATTTGACAAATAAAATTGTATTGCTTTAAATTATACATACTTACCTGCAGTTACCTGCAGTCACTTCCATTGGTCTGGGAATCCCGTTAAGAATTTTCAGCTGTCCCAGCACATGAATAAAACAAAATAACACCTACAAGATGACGCCGCAAATAGCAGCCTCGTTGTTGTGCTCTCTAGTGCTTTTTCTTAATTTGTTTGTATGTCTAGTTTTCTGCCTTTTACTTCTCTGGTAAAGTTAATCATGTAGGATTTTTTGAACATTTGAAAACAACTTGCCAAACTTTTTTCCCCTCTTTTTTTTACTGAGCTTTCACTTAGAGGAGCAGCCGCTCTCTATGGGATTACCAGCAGACACAAATGGGGTAAACAGGTCGGAGGGCTCATTAAAATGCAACAGCAGGGATTGGAACTGCATTCCTGTCAATACATCTGTCAAACATCCGCTCTGTGGCCAACAAGATGGACGAGCTGCTGCTTTTTAACAGAGGTCAATCAGTTACACGGATGTCTCGGTATTAAGCAGACATAACTCCGTGTAGGGTACAGTCAGTTTATTCACTATCTGTCCATTTGTAGTTGTGAGGAACACTTGACCTTGGATTTTACATCCTTCTGAAAATTGGAAGCAATTGTCAGTCATAAATGCAATCATTCAAATTAGCACCACCAGTCATTCTAGACCTAGTATTCAAAAAGACGATTTTATGAACACGGTTACCTGCATTTTCTTCCATTGGTCTGGGAATCATATTTGTTATTCAAAATTATTTTTGATTAGCTCATTTAGCCAAAATTAAAGTCCATAAGTAAATGTATTCTTAGAAACCCCATCAGTCATGCAATGTGTTTCTTCTTGTGTGATGTTGACATTCTTCTACAGATGTGTGTGGGAGGCCTAAGATATCAAGTTATATTGCCTTAAACACATCATGTTACATACTCTAACTTTACTGGGACGCTCCTATCCGGCAACAGTAGTTGCATATGAGGAGTTACATTTTTATTTGATAATAATAATAAGATTTATTTGGTCACCTTTTAGGATTTTTTCGCCATGGTGGCTCTTCGAATTGCATGAAAGCAAAACCAGCAGCAGCACTGGGTGGGCAGTGCAAGGAGAATTTAGCAAGCAAAACTAAACCAAGCTAATTAGACAGTAACTTCCTGGTGCCAGAAATCGGACAAATTATTAATAATTACGATTTTTTTTTTCCATTCTCTGATTCTGGATTCTTAATTTGATATGAAAAGAACAATTAATCAACTGATTGAAGAGTTTGAAATGCCGAATGTTATGTGTTTATGCAGCTTCACTGTGGACTTTGACTTTTGCTCACCACAGACCCAGAAGCATCCTTTGGCATGTGGGCAGAGCTTAGCTTATTATTCCATATGTAATAGCACATAATTATTGAATTATTCTAGACATCCCTTTCTCTTGACAAGAAAAATCCAATATGTGGAATAATCACTCACCTGTGTTTGTTGAAGAGCCTGTGTGGTACGATTAAAGAAAAGCAGGACATTGCCGCACTAAAATGTGCAATGAATGGCTCTTGTCTCCTCTCCTTGATATACAGGGACCAAGAAGGTTTACCTCTTTAGACGTAGTTGGGACTTGGTGTCAAGGAGAGCAGCAGCCTGGTTCTTGAGGTTTTAAAAACATGGCTCCTCTCAGAGTGTAGAATCTGGCTGTAGAACATACTTATGTTTCCTGTGGTTCTAGAACCAATTAATAGCTTCTCCTGTATCATTTTCTCTGTATCCTCCTTATATGTAATTAGAGGACAAGGGTAAAAAACATCCTTGTTTTTGTCATGTTTTGCATGTGAGACTTAGGAATGTTGTACTGACTGGGATACATTGTCATTACGCATTTTGAATTCGAGCACTAAAATGTTGGATTTGGGGATTTTAATCATCTATTTCTGTATTTTGTACCTTTTGGTTTTTAGATATGTAGATGTTTTTGTTGCAGACCTTTTGATAGTTTGATGATAGACCTCTCTAGAGACCCTTAACTTTTAAAGTAATTGCCCTGAGAGCAGCCATTTGAAAAACCCACTGACTTTGGAGTATATCAGCTATCATATTGAAACAATTCTCAGCTACTTGTGAGCCCAAAATGTTACTTTGCATATTGCTATTTCAAATCTGTTGTTTCTGCAGTGGGAGAAGCATTGTGGCGGCTGCAGGGTGGCTCTGTCGAAAGCCACACCAAGGCCAGTTCAAGTTCAGCCGAGCTCGATTCATTCTCAGTGCGGTTCAGCATGCTAAGAGAAATATAGCACTGAGAGCTCGCAGACATCCCCCCTAACAGATATTTAAAGTGTAATTGAGTGTTTGGTGGATTCCGAACTGTAACTCAAGGGCACAGGTTAGGAAACCTTCAATATTATAGTGGTTAGGATAGAGGGAGAGAGGGAGAGAGAGAGAGATAGAGAGAGAGAGAGCTGTAAATAGGGATTTTGCCAGGGTGGTCTTTCCCCCTACAGTCCAAACACGGGAGACAGAATTGGTTAAAGACATACCAACTGCAGCCGGGTGACTTCAAGGATAATACACACACACACACACACACACACAGGCACGCACAAGCACGCACTGAGAACCCATTAATGCATGCACACAAAGTACACAAGCAGCAAAATATGACATATATACATTTACATAACATGAATTCATAGATTTTCAGACACACACACATTACAAACGAATGTGCCCAGACATAGAAACATTTAAATGTCACACTCACACAAACTCTCACACACACAGTCACTCACAGATACTCTTACACCATACAGTAATTGTATGTTTCTGGTTTGTGCCGTGGAACATTTAGGCTGGCTGAGGGGCATAATAGTGGGTAGAAGGACACTGCCGCATGGGAAGTCACCAGACGCTGGAAAATACCAGTTGGGAACCGTCTTTGTTTGTCTTTAGTTGGGACAAAAAGGAAAGCATGGATGGCTGTGATGCTTGTGTGTCTTGGAGGCACCACATCATTGTGGCTCGAGGTGGGTTGTGCGTCTGTGTTTGTTTAATCTGCGCAGAAATAAGAAAAAGGAAGGTAAGGGAATGTTGTGGTGTTTGGTGCCTCCATGTCTTGGAGACTCCCTGTAGCTGTCTATATATATACACACCAAGATGTGTGTTTGTTGGGATTTTAGTCTGGGATTTATCATTGTAGGGCTCAAGGTGGCATGATATTGCACCCACTCACTGAGTGAGGGAAATCTCTCTCCACAAAATGGCCAATAACTGTGCTAGAATTGTAGGTTTCCTAAAGCTATAGAAATTAGGAGGCAGCTACGCCATTTCAATGTCGGAAAGTTGTGGGGGAGGGGGTTTCCGATTCTGTTTGACCGATGGACAAGCACTTCTGTTTGGGTACACCGATACTTATACTAAGCTGAAACCGAGCAGAACATCTGGTCATGTCCTTCTTTTCCGCCTAACTGCCGACATGATACGGTTCTCCACAAGGTTCTATGGTTGATCCTCTCCTATTTTCACTGAAGCCCTCATACTTTTACCTGTGCACATTAAATTAATGATATACAACAATATGTTGCGAATTTCAGTTTGTGGTGTCAATATAGGTTATAGATTGAATTCTACAAAGCACATTGACTGTGTCATCAAGATTGTTTTTTCTAACTTGCTGATGCAGAAATTGATAAATGCTTTGGTTTTCTCTCATCTCGATTGTCGCAGTGCTCAAGAGCACATGCTGTACTGGCGACACTGGCTCCCTGTCTCTTTAAATCACCTAAATCCCTTTGAAAAAAGTTTAAAACTTGTATTATGAGTTTACAAACATACTCTACATACTCCCGACCATTGCCTCAGGTTATCGAGCACCACAGCATTACATGTACCAACAGTATACAGCCTTTTCATATTACAGACCAAAACACCCTTTCCATAATTATCTAAAATGCATCTTCTGCAAATCCCCTCAAGAAACATATTTAATCTTGCTTTTAAGTGGTCTGTCTTTTTTGTTTGGCTTATGCTATTGAATCTTCTTGAAATGTTTTCTCTTATACACAGCTTGATTGCATTTTGCAACCATTTATGTAAGTTTTATGTAAAGCCCCTTTAGCTAAATTATATGTATGAAAGATGCCTTATTATTTTAATTTCATGCACAGGTAGTATGTATTTTTCTCATGAAAATAGGTCGAAGGAGAAGTTCTAACAATTTCATACAGTTTTGGCATTTAGGTGAGGAGCGAGAGGCTTCACTACATTTGCCAAATATGCTAGGGTGAAAAAGTCCAGGTGACATGTACAATAAATGGTGTTTCTTAATTTCAGCACTGTTGATCTGGATGAATAACTATGCTGACAAAGTCATCAGATACTAAGCTAGCTACGCAGAGAACTCAACATGCACAGTGCCGAGGCTCCAGTAGGAGTCTTAAAGTGGTGGGTGTTCCTCACACACCGCTCCATTAGGCTGCCCTTCTCCTTTCATGAAGCCTGTAGACGAACTGTTTTAATGGTGGGGAGTAATTACTTGCTCACATAAAGACCATCATGTACGTACACACTCGCAGGCGCACGGTCTGCCTTGATAGTGCTTGTAATTAGGCGGTGTTCTCTACAAGGGGGGGGGGGGGGCACGACAGCAGCCTCTGAACTACAGAGGGAACAAAAAGCCCCAGCCTTATATTAACCCACTCATCACCCAGCTCTGTTTGATGCTCACACACACATCAAACAATGTTCAGGAGGCTCTTTTATTTGCCTATGCCATTACCATCATCATCATGGTTATTATTGGCTTCTTCCTTCCCCTGTCTGCTGTCTGTATCTAGCAGCAGCTCACTGTCTGGATACAAGGATGACAAGCTGTTTTTTTTCTGGGATGTCGCTATTTGCTGAGACAGAATAGATATTTGAATAGGAGTGCAACCCCCGTGTCCTATTGTTGGGATTTTGATTGAGTCTTTATAGTACACAGTACACTTTGATCATTAGGAACTATATGACAACGGTATTAAACTGATGTATTTTTAAGAAGATTGTGCTTTCATATTCCTTCCTTTTAATGCTTAATGTGCCTGCGCAAAATGTAATTAGAAAGACTGAGGTGGACAAGAACAGAAGTGAAGTATCTCTAGGTAGCAGAAAACATCCATACATCCATTATCCGTTACCGCTTATCCCTCTCAGGGTGGCTGGAACCAATCCCAGCTGACATTGGGGCGAAGGCAGAGTAAAACCTGAGAGGTCGGCAGACTATCGCAGGGCTGGCACATAGAGACAGACAACAATTCACACTCACATTCGTACCTACAGCCAATTTAGAGAGAATTTAGAATTAACCTAAGCTGCATGTCTTTGGGCTGTGCTGGGGAGCCGCAGAACATGCAAACGCTACACAGAAGGGCTATCCTGCCCGGGAACGGAACGCTGGTCCTGCTGTGAGGTGACAGTGTTAGCTCTACACCACCGTGCAGCCCAGCAGCAAACATGCCACCGTGTATGTTGAAAATGTTTAAACGTGAACACAAATTTACACTTATAGCAAGACTTTATGACAAAGGAGAAAAGAGATAAAAGGGAAGGACAATAATATACAGAACTGGAGTTTTGTGGTCAAACATGCTAACTCTACAAATACAACCCGTTCTCAGTCACAGGCATTAAATACTTGGTACAGCTCTGTCTGTGTTTCGTCAGCATCTGACTACGACAGACGGATGTACTCTTTAGTGTCAGTACTTGATGCAACGGACTTACAACTAACTAACTCCAATATAAACACAACTGTGTCCTTCAATACATGGTCAGAGCAATTCATGTAGAATACAATAGGTGGGCTGAATAGGAGGTAGATGGGTCAAACAAACATTGTCCAGGAGACTTTTGTTCTGTGTCCCAAGTAAGAATTTTTATAAATGCAGACATTTGGTCTTTCACCAGCTGGTCAGTCATGTTGCCATCAACCAGGCTCTTTCCTAAAGCTAACAAAGTGGTTTTGCTGCCTTAACCTAACTTTTATTTTGAAAAGACACTACACAAAAGCATATATTGACACACCGTGACTGGAATGCACGTTCACATGTAATTATTCCTCAAGGGAAATTAACGATTACAAAACAAGTGTAGTGACGTCTATTGAGAGGAATTTTTTAGTAGCTTCCAGAATGAACACTGACAAAATAGAGGTGTGTCCTATTGATGCATTCAATTCACAAAGCTCACTTGTTAACCTGCGGTGCTTAAATTAGGAAATGGAAAAATCTAAATGTGTACGAAATCAGTTTAGCACAGACACAGTTTGAGGTTTGTGAGAAATTTGGCTGTTACATTCATTACTTCACGTGTGTGGGAGGCTCTCACACCTTTCATGTGACAAACAAAACTTACATTGTGACATGACAATGGGTCGAGGCAGAGGGAGAAAAAGTCAGTGCATCACTGAGGTCATAATTCCATTGTCGTAAGAATGATATAATCATGCATTCATAGCCATTACAGTATGGCGTGCATGTTGGTGTTTGTGTGTGTCCCGGGTGATGGCTGACTTCACTTGACTTGTTAGATGTATTGAAGTTGCAGCTCATGTCTTAACAGGTCCAAAATGTTGGACCTTATATGAAATGGACCCCTGGTGAACCCACCCAAACCCAATGTGCACGATGAAGCTGACTCTAAAAGTTTTTTTTTTTTTTAATGGGTCAAGTGTTTACTGTATAGGGTAGACTTTTCTGCTCCAGGGTTGAAGTTGTTGGGGTAATTCAGCGGTGGGCGTCATGGGAACTTTGCTCATAGCTTTAATTTACTGTACCTTAAAGTGAACATTCACCGCTGCATTCACAGTCTTCCTGCCAACTTTACTCTGCTCCGATTGCCAGCAGGGGCCATCTTCTCTCTCCGACTCTAAACTGCACACTCTCTACACACTGTGTAGAGAAGGAGCTACTCTTACGACACACATCATCAGATCATGTTTTAGACATGTTGACACACAAAACATAGACCTGTGACAGTGGAAGCAGACCCTACCTGACCCAATTAGACTGTAATTGGGACCCATTTCGACTCATGTCCGGGGTCGGGTCTTGGTTATTCAGGAAAGGACCTGTGAAGACCCCTACCATACAGGTCAGGTTCTTATTTTGCTGATCTCTTTGATGCTTTGTAACTTCAGTTTCTCTCCAAATGTGTTTTGGCAAAACAAATAAGCAGTATATGAATGAATCAAGGGACATGGATTGAATGATAATTCTGAATTTATACAGCTTGGGTCCATTTTTTGTAATCATGTCCATCATTTATATCGATTATGCTAACATTTTGCAACTTTTCTTCTCTTTATTCTTTTCAGCAAATCATCCGTTTCTGTTTCATTGACCTTTTCCTCTTCCCCTGGATGTTAAGCCATAGCCTATGTGTGGATTGGATGTGTGACTAAGGTTAAACGTGGACCCCAACGAACCTCCAGCTGGGAACCAAACATATGCATATCTCTATATGGAGGTCAAACTGAAAGGAAATCGCTCATGACACAGTAAAAACTGTGTGCACACAACTGTGGTTCAATACGCTAAGTACTAAAGTGCAAAGTTGTGGCAGGAAGTGGGTCTGTATACTGTGATGGATGTTTACAACTGACAGTAATTCTCACCATTCACTTTCGTTCTCTCTTGCAAAAGGGTGATTTTTAGCTGTCTAACCTTTTTTTTGGAATGCCACCATGCCAGCATATCTCAGCTGTTAATTTTGTAACTACAATGTTATTAATACTGATGGAAATGACAAGCTGAAACTGCAGAGATAATCAAGTACAGCCCTAGAAGTCAAATGCTAAGTACAACTTTGCATTGAAAACTGCATTGCTAGGGATTCTCGCGATCAGGTATGCAGATAGAAGAGCAGATGTACATAATGTGTGCAGTTGTGCAAATCTACATTGTAAACAGATGGTGGTAGAATATAAACAGAACCTTATCCATTACATCAGTCTGCTCGTGCTACTATTTCTTCACCATCTGTAACTATTTTGAGCAGAGCTGCAGTCGCTGGTCATTTTCCCCCAAACAGGTGATTTAGTTTGGGAAATTGGACAAGATTGATAGAGGAGAAAGAAAAAATAATAATAAATTATACTCATCTCTGCCTATCATCATCATCTGATCCGAGGGCTGCCATGTAAACACTGCACATTCCTCTGCAGAAGCGTCAGTTTAGACACAGTCCCTCGCTCCAGTGCACCGCCCAAAACGCTACAGTAACGACTTGAATAACCATCCACTTGTGAAACGGTGATTCGTCTCAAAATGACTTTATACAGCTTTGAAACCATAAAACCGCTTTGATATCGAAATTTTGAGAGGAATGTGTCACTCCCCAGTCGTGTTTGGGTGGCTGTGATTTGTTTCATAACTGATCGTGGAGATCTTCTACACTTATGTAACTATTTTCTAACCGACCACGGACAATGTGGTTAACTGCAGAGATGTGTAACCTGTAATAAAGTGCTTTCTTCCGGTGTTTTGCTTGCTTTATGTAGATTGTATCCTATGCCTCCACATGTGGGATTTGGACTGATGGAAGAGATAAAAATGAGGCTTAAAAACAAAAATCTGCTCACTGAACTAACTTCTATTCAAGTCATCTTAAATAAATCAAAACATGTCTTTCAGCGGAAACCACCTTGGATTACAACCCAAACCAGGAGCACTGTACTTTCACTGTTATTTTTTAAATCATTGGGTTGTCTCTTTTTTTCTTCTGCAAAGCAATGACTTATCGACCTTCACGGCAGATGCAAACCGAGCCGACAGCACTGAAACCAACTGCTGTTTTCGTTCAAATTCGAAGAGGTGAATAACAAACATCAGAGGTGTTTTCCTCTACACAGAGAGAGTAAAACCACATCCTCCGTGCTGCACTACGCTCAATTGTGCATGCATGCTAGCTGCGCCTACTAGCAAGATCGTGTGTGTTGATGTGTAGACTGTTTTTCTGGGTGTATTGTGTTAATGATCGGGCCAACCAAACGTCTCACCGACAAAACCTAGAAAACCTCAGGCTGTATCATAAATGGCTGCAGTGACATGGCTTCATGAATGCCTGACTGCAGCTTTGAGCACAGTAACATCCAGTAGCTACATTTCTCATTTTCAACTCTTTTACAGGTCTTCACTCCTAACATTGCCTAATTAGATGTTCAGTGGATACATTAACTGTATTAAAAAGGGTATTGAGTAAGCAGTTACAGATGATCCAGGTGGCAAACTCCAGGTCTGAAAAGTGAAGCCAATAGGGAAGTTCTTTAAGCCTGCATTCTGTCCAAATGCCACCGGGGGCGACTCCTCTGGTTGCAAAAAGAAGTCAGATTGTATAGAAGTCTATGAGAAAATGACTCTACTTCTCTCTTGATTTATTCCCTCAGTAAACATTGTAAACATGAGTTTATGGTCTCAATCTCTAGTTTCAAGTCTTCTTCAATACAATTTTTTTTTTTATTACTAAATGTACAGTATATGTTCATTTAATAAATGATGGTTCCATTTGAAGTAAAATAGACCATAAAGCAGGGTATGCTTTAGGACGTGGCTACGTTGTGATTGACAAGTAGCTACCGCTACCAGAGCCATATACCGCATCTCTATGTCACGCCTCCGCAGTCCAAATATGGTAACTTCAATTCAATGGTTGCAAGAAACCAATATGGCGACAGCCAATATGCTTAACTCGAGGCTTCAAAAGCACAGTCCACAAACCAATGCTTGACATCACAATGACTATGCCCACTTCTTTTATATTCATTCTATAAAATGACCAAATGCCCCGCACAATAATTTTCTAAATATTTTGCCCACAGCTATGACACTTTCTGATCTACTGGATGTATATTTGATAATCTTAAATGTTGTATTTCAATGTTTAACCGTGATCAGCTTGAAATCCACCAAACCAGCCTGAAAATGAAGACATTCTGAACAGATTTCCATGGGTGTCTATGGGGCAGAGCCGGATAGTTGTTGGCCAGTCTGCGTTTGACGTCGGGGCTTAGCAAAGGATCAATTATAGAGGATTTAGCTGATGATTTTTTGACCCTAAAGGAAAATAGTTGAATGGAGTCTAACCGAAGATGCTGACCATGACTATGGTTCTGGACTTCATCACCTGTTGTCTGGAGACCACTGTGTCAGGGATCCCTCAACCCCTCACCGCTACTGAAGCAGCATGTTGCACACACTGCCAGGGTGTGAGTGTTGGCGGCTCTAGGTTAATCTTCTACAGATAATTGTTTAGTCTTTGGCACTTAGACTCTATAGGGAGACCTGTAATCTGCTCTATTCCCATGTTGTATACCATGTGTTTGTCAATGTGAACTGAGGTTAAGCATTTTACTAAAAGGTCACAAACAAAATGTTTGGAATTGCATATTGCGCCATGCCAATAAAGTGTCTTGAGATCCACTGAGCAACAGCTGTAGAGAGGGTTATATAACCAAATCACTGAGAAACGGAGTTGTGTTACAAACTGGTACTGTGAGAGAGCTATATAGCGAGAAAGAGAGCCAGAGAGAGACAGAGAAGAACTTATTTGGCCGTGACTTTCACTATTAAACAGCGGGGATGGGAAATTAAAATGCAAGTTGTACAAAACAGTCTTAACAGGAACGTTTTCTGGAGCTTTCAATCCTGTCTCATAGGAATGATGAATGGAGTTGTTGGCTCAGTAACCATAACGTGACCAAAGTATGGAACCTGATGACAGTAACCCCTGTCTCTGTTCACAGATGGCTTTGGAGTCAGATGTCAGTGTCCTCCTTGGTATGGCTCTAGTGGTGCACTGACTCCTTGTCGATAACCTTTGACCCTTTACCCAGTCTACCTTGTTTCTGGTTTTGAAGGGGATCAAATACGACCACTGATTATCTCGTGACCACAGCTCCATCGTTAGTTTGTGAAGCCACCTCCATCCGCTGATGAAGACTGTGAGATTAAATTATAATTTCAAAGTTTAATGCTCAAGATTTATGTTGTAATTAATTGGAATCCTACCACCGGTCTCTTGCAAAAGTCCAGTTGTCTTATTAACCGACTTTCCTCTGAGAAGTCTGGAAATAAAAAAAAACGCACACATCCATCCCTCTGTCTGTGATCACGTATTGGTTGTTCTACCCTTACATCTACTGTTTGAGTGTGTTGTCATGTGCGCTGCTCAGAGTTCTCTAGGTTAGTCTGATTTAGATTGGGTTGAACTGAATCAAAGCATGCTTAAGCTGCTAAGGAAACACAACAGACAGGCACTGCCTCTCTGTAAAGAGATGATACACTTTCTTTATGAAGTTGTAACGTTAGCCTGAGACACTTTTAGTGGCTTCTCTTGAGTGTGCATGTGTGTGTGTGCGAGCGCTGCATGTCCAAACATACTATGAAGACCACTTGTATAGCCACAGGTGTTTCTCATCCGTTAGACACTCTGTGTGCATCTGCCGTATATGAGCCTGTTGTGTATATAAACAAGTGAGCTCAAAGCTCGTGGTTGCATGAAAGCCTGAATCATAGTTAGATGTTAGAGGGAAAGCATCTGTACTAAACTGAAGATCTAAAACCAATAGAACAAAGTGACAAGAAGGGAGAGGACAGAAGGTGTTTGTGTGTGTGAGAGAGACAAAGAATACATGAGGCATACACATGAGGGGGAGTGCGTGTTTTATTATGTAAAAAATGACTAACATTTCTGGAATGATTAGGAGCAATAAGAGCAAAAAGAAGATGTGATCTGGACATTCCTACTTTTGACTGAGCTCTTTACTTTTTTACACAAACGCAAATGTAGCCCTGCAGGCGAAATCCTTCAGGCCACCATGAGACAAGGAAACTCTACTGAAGCCCAATAAAGAATGTCCTTTGACTGTTACAATGATGTGAAGTGTCATTTGATGCGTGTCAATTGACATTTGCAAGGCTTCGAAACAGCAGTCCACAAACCAACGGGTGACGTCACAATGACTAAATCCACTTCTTATACAGTCTTTTGTTAAATTTGATACAGTTGGCGCCCTGATGTGTTGACTCGTGTTAATGTGATGGTAAGTGGGCATACTTGGAAAATATTGGGATTTGGGTTTGTGACTTGTCATATATGTTGGTTGTTATCAGTGTCATCAGTTTGGGATGTTTATTGCTTTTTTTATTAGGATCCCCATCAGCACTAGCATAAGTGTTGGCTTTTCTTCCCGTGGTCCTGTGTATGCAAGCAATAACACATGACAATGTGTTTTTGGTTGCAGAAATTAAAGTAGGTTGTGTTTGGCATGAGAACAACAACCAATCAGAGAAAAAGCTCATTCTGTGGGCATTTGACAGGAACTCTTTTTTGTTGTTCCACCTTTTCCCTATCTCAGTCCAGTTTCCCTGCACTGTGGTCCTTATCAAGGCTCTGAAGCTCAAATTATGCTTACCATGTACACACAGGGTCTGCAAGGATGTGCATGATGTGAATTATATCTCATTCAGCCCATGTCTACAAGGTGTGTGAAGTCCAAAGTTTATGGCTGTGCATACTGTATATATAGCCCATAGGCTTTGACTGTGTGGGGAGGTTGTAGACAGCCATTTGATTCCTCTGACACACATGTAGGTAGAAGCCCACTTTTAACAAATTATGGTAGCGCAGCGTTGCGTTTTGATAGACAGATGGTCACATTGGACTGCTCCTCATTTGCATAAAGTTGAGGGCGAGGCTACTTAATGCAAATCAGGGGCATCCAGCACGACTCGCTACCTCTGGAAACCCTTGTAAAACGTTTAATCTAACAGTTGTTGATCTAAAATGAAGACAGATTCAGCAGCTGAATGGATTATTTATTCCGTTTTTTTTGGAAAGCACATTTTTGTATACCATGTACTTAATATAAGAGAAAAAAAAGTTTCCAAATGGATGCAGGTGGCCCAAGAGTAAAAGCTTTATCCGATAAGGTGTGGCATTCCTAGTGGCAGCTGCTGGAATCTCATCAAGCGCCTGTAGCTGGGAAGCAAAGCGACCCCTCGAGTCCATAAATGCCCTGTGGACACGTACCATAAGAGTCCTCAGTGTAGTGACCAAGACATTATCACACACTGGATTCCAACCTACGAACAACATTCGGAATTAAACCCTGGGTCAAAGCAGTGGTGGGGTTTCCCCCCTGTGTTAACTCTTCATTCCATGTTAAAGAAAATCCAGAAACTCTTCCCCACAATTCACTGGTGTAAGCTTCAAAATGGTGCTCTACAATGGTACCCTAAAGATCTAATTTTTGGGTTAGAGCTTCAAAGAATGCACAAAATTAATACCAGGTACAGTCAAACGAATCTTTTTCTACACTTGTGAAGAGCCTTTTTTTACAGTATTTGGGGAAAGAGTGAAAGAGTGAGAAAGGAAGAAGGTGAAGGTAGCAAGTGATGGAGAGAGGTCATAAGGAGTGGAGGAAGAGATAGATGGTATAGGGGTTTTCTAGGGGATTGTTAGTGGCACCAGCCGAGGTTGAGGACATCTGCTTTGTGTTAAAGAGTGAACCGGGCCTCTCACATGATGAAACCCAGCCTGGCGCTCAACAGCACAATAAGACACGGCCATTGGTCTCTCCTCCTCCCCCGCTAGCCAATCAGGAGCTAGCAGACCCTGAGGAGACGTTACACCAACCCCTGAAATCCGTCCTCCTCCAGCCCACCGTACTTCGGTACCTCTCTCCTGCCTTTATGCTGCATTCACTTCATGTGGGAACAGCTGAACACGTCTTTTCTGTAATAGGATAAGAAAGCTGTAACACATCATGACACACGCCTTTTCTGATTATTGAAATCTCACTTAAATAATATATTATGTATTATCTTTTGTGAAATGTCCACCAAAACTACTTAGTTTACTAAAACGTTTTTGTTAATGGTATTACAAGTAAATAACAGGTGCGTCTTTGGATGCTGGTGAAAGAAATACTCACCTACATCAGGATCAAGATCCAAGATCCAATTCCTGAAGTTGTAAAAATCAGGCAAGCAAGATTTATTGCATGAAAGCGGACTTGAACATTACTTTATTGTGTGAGCCCTAGAGCTATATCCACAATTTCCTCATAGGACTTGAATGCAACATTAGCTGGACAACAGCTGTGTGGGTTTCCCCCTCTATTGCCTTGACAACCAGAATCCCTCACAATAACAAACTGGTTAACATTTTTTTTCTTCCTTGTTTTCCCTCTGCTGGATCTTACCTCACTTTCTCTACATTCCTTTTCCCAATTTCAATTCAGAGTTCTTGGACAGGCACCGAATACAAACTCTAAAATATGATGAGATTGTCAGCCACCCTGTCAAAGCTAAGTGACGAGTCCTTGACATCCTCATATTACTGACTGCCTGTTCTGCCTCCCCACAAATTGACTGCTGTTTGAGCTGGCACAGAAAATTAAACAGTTTGAGTTTTACTTAGAGTCATCATATCTTCGTTATTTTAAAAGTCATAGAATACAAAGAATATTGCATACTAACTTTACTATACTAACCATTTAAAGGTTATTAGACCATTAGGACAATGGTAGACGGGGCAATGAAGAGTTTATTAATCATGGGGAGTACATCTAAGCCTGTAAAAGCTGTTGTATAATGTCATCTATGGCTCTGGGGGAGCTTTGTGAATTCAAATAGCCCCTGATGATGTCATATTTATGTCATCATGGCTTTCTTGGCTTGGGCTCCACATAAACTGCATATAAGAAGTGGATGTTGTCGTCGTGACGTCAGCTATTGGTTATCATTTTGAAGCCCTGAGTTCTGCATTTTTTTCTGTTGCCATCTTGGATTATTGCTGTCGCAATCTTGTTTTTTTGCAACCAGTGATCAAAAGTGACCATATTTAGACTGCGGAGGATTGACGTAGAGGTGTTTTGTACGGTTCTGATAGCAACAGTGACCTGTCAATCAGGTAACTAAAAGGTTAGGATATCTTTTTGACTGCGGCATCTTGTTTTGCATTATGTTTAAATTTATACAGGCCATATATATAGGCAAATTATTTCTAGGTGAATAAAGATGATCAAAGGGGTTGCCAGGGAGATGCCGAGGACTTTCTAGAGTGTCTCTGTGGTTCCTCAGGAATAATTTGATGATTGTTGTGGTGATGCTAGGTGGCTTCTTAGTATTTTCTAGGATCTTGCAGGAGGCTAAGGGTATTGTGGGTAGTTTTCTGGATGAGTGGATTATGGGTGGTTGGCATGCTCATTTGCAGTCATAGGCTGCATGATGGGTATTAGTGGTGGTAGTTTTTAAGTTTGATTTGGGTAAACTGACCAGCATTGGCAATGGACATTATTGCACTGTGCTTGCTGACTGGAATGCAATTGTATTAGCTGCAGCTGTGTCTGCAGTGCTTGTCCATGCCAAAAAGCTTTGTTGAAAGTGAAGTCACTTTGAATTAGTAAACATGTTGAGCAAAATATTCAGCGCTTTTTACAGTGCAAATTTTCCTGATGGCATGAGCATGTCATGTCTTCTTTTCTGTGACTTGCAAATTGCCAACGTTCTGTTACAAATGTTGTTCTTTTGTCTGTTTTTCCCACCCCTAATTTGCTAAAGCCAGCTCTATTTTCCTACAGTCTTTGTCATTGCTATACCTATATTAACGATAACTGTTACACTGCAGTGTGCTAACAGTGTACCAGGAATGCACCAGTGTTTATAAATATTTAAGGTCATTTTCTATAAATAATGTTTACATTAAGGGAGAATCCATTCCATAAAATGCTTGTTCACGCTTTCATGCAATTCACGTTTTCCTGTTTTTTTCACAACAATCTTTTAAACTCCAAGCAAACATTATTTCATATTTAATGAGGTATAGCATTGAAATGACAAAATTGAGCCTTCGCTAAGCCCCACCCCCCAGTGCTATTGCATTAAGCTGTCAGAGCTATTATGGAGCCCACACTGTCACTAACTGCCCTCCCTGCATAAATATTGTCTTAATTTTAAAATGAAAAAGCGTTCTCAGAGGGAGGCACACTGAAGAATGTACAATATGTGTTGGAAGGAAATATCCAGGATGTGAAACTGATTCATCAGTGAAAACAAGTAAAAAAGATAAAGATAGAAGCTAAAGTCTTAAGATCACAGTGTAAAATTAAACCACCACTTCACCTTGTGATGAAGACAGAAGAAATTAAGGAACAACAATGTTCCTGTAAAGCTGGGTAGGTCGTTTTTGACTGTTACAATAAAAAAAGGAAAAGCAACACATGTAGACATTCAGAATACTTTCAGTAATTAGCGTAGCATAGAACTTGTTAACGATGTGCTTATGTACTCTGCTAATGTTAACTTAATGTTAACTAACTTAACAGTTTTTTTGTAGTCATTTTGTGATTTGCTCCAAGCTAGAAAAAAAACATTTTAAAAACATTAAAAACATAACATATGTTTTGCAAAATGGTTGGCAGCAATATAAAGTCAATTATTTGATTTGATTAAACCCCAGATGTTGGAAATTGTGTTGTGTTGCACCAAACATTTCAGTCTTGTCATTAGCTCAGTTTTTATTATCTCGATTACTTTTTCCTCTCCTCTTCCTTCTTTCCCACACTTTGTGCTGCCTGGCTCTGTCAATCTCTTGCTCTCCTCGTGTGCTGTGTTACATCATTTCTGCTTTCAGTCTGACGCTCTTACTTAGGTCAGTGCAATCTCAATTTTATCATCACACACAGCTGGGCCTTAGCTCATTCTCTCTAGTGGACTACACTGGGTCACTCCCTCTGTGAGTGTGAGTGTGTGTGTGTATGTGAGTGCGTTATACTCCCTATGTGGTCAAAGCAGTGTGATTTAGTGCAGTAATATATGTCTTTCCCCTCAGTGACAGCATCTTGACAGAATTCTGAGAAGGCAGCAGTTGACCAAACCTTGTGATCCTACATCAGGTTGTCCATCTTTTCACATCTTTTTTTACATTCCCACCAAGGAATGCTTGGATTTCATTAAAAAGTGCACGGCAGGCAAAGTTTAGGATCAAGTTTATGCTCCATTTGCTTTTCATGAAATGAACACCAAACATACCAGGGTGAGAAGCAAACACTTTAGCTGCTTTCACACCATGAGCTACACAGTTACATTATACAAATCATTTTCAATGGGAGCAGGTGGCATGAAGCTAGAAAACTAATGCCCCACGTGATGCGCTACAAACCAAAGTTGAGCTGGTTTCAATCTTTTGAAGCGTTAACCAATCATATGGTTTTGTCTCACCATGATCTGTTTCATCTAAGAAATGCTGTAAGCTAGTTCCCAGTGCTATATACCAACATAGTATGTCAACCAGCGCTTTAGCAATATATCAGCTACAATGTGGCTAGCCACGCTTGGCCGTTGTGTTTCCTTTGTCGCTCATAGTGTGAACAAAGCATTAGGAAACTGGCCATTGAGTGATAAGGAGTCTTATTTTCATCTGCCAGTGTGCTGTAGCTGAATAATGTTCTGAATAGAAACAGACTATCGTCAATAGTGATGGGACAGTAGGCATTTGGCTGGTGGCAAGTGTTTAACATTAAATCCACTTTGCAAGACAACATTTTCCATTAAAGACAACAGCCATTATAGTGGCCTTTTCAGTATCAGACTCACCCCTTTTGCCCACTGGACGTGGACTCATTTTGCTGGCTCATTGTTGCCAGAGACAATCTGCTGCCATTCTAGTCATCTAACGTGTGGAGGCAATAATTGTGCTCAGAATTTCGTATTTACCACGTTTAAAGATGAAATGAATGCCTGGTTGTTCACAAACAGAACTTTTCATTGCCCTTCTGTTGCTATGGCAACTGTTTTGGTCCAAGTTTACTTCCTGTCAGTTACTGCGTTAACAAACATTGCAGCTGGTAACACAAAGCGCACATTTAGAATGTTCATGTTGTCAAGTTTGAAAAGGTCTATAGGCGACTTATATTTACTGACAAATAATATTCAACAATGCATTTCATATAAAACTACTAACTGACTAAATATTTTGGGAGTTGAAATTTTCAAGTGGACCATAACATAGCTGCATCCAGTGGATATCCAGTGTAATGCAAAAGTATGACTAAAAAAGTTTTCATAGATGGCACTGTACATGCTTACTTGGCAAAACAGAGATGCAGAACTGCTTGCCTTGGAGCACCATTATAAACATAAAATGTATTTTTTTTCCAAAACATATTTCAGTCATGCTTACAACACAACTTTGAAATGAACAATTTTCATTTAGAAAGGTTAGGCGCTGCATGTGCTGGGGCATATTGCTACAGGTAACAGTGAACAATTAATGTATGAAGGTTCTAAAGTCACCAAAATACTCCACAGCAGTTTAAAAAAGTACAATGTGAGGCATTTTACTATTCTGGAAAGAAATATAGCATTCATGTTACAAAGTCATCTACCTGGAATGTGTGCTTGCAGTGGTAGCTGAGACCTTACAGACTTTTTGATAGAAGACCCCTAAAGTACAGGTGAACCTAATGAACGTCCATCAGCTGAGTATATGGAGACTGAGACAAGGTGATGCCCTAAAATGGCATTCTATGAAGGTACTCAAACATACAGACATTCATATACAGAATCACTAACAACAGATGTCAGCGTGTGTATTTTTGTATAGTACACGTATACGCGTGTGTATGTGAACTATTCTACAGCCCCAGCTGCATCTGACCACAATGGTAGGCCACACCTGCCACAGTGCTGTGACAAGCCTGGTGCCCTTTGCATCGGAGTCACACTGCGGTTTAGCAATGGGGACATGAACCTGTGCACTGCTGAGATAGATGGCAGATAGATGGCCCCCGAATCTGCAGATAAAGATGACTTGATAAACATAAACACCGGCAGCTGTTGTTTATTACTAAAAGGGGAAGTAAGAATTCACATTCCCACAAAATAATTCTCAGAGGTCATGTAAAAGGTTCTCGTGCAAAACTTGGAAATATAAAAATAATGTTTATGTTTAATGTCTGACATTATCCTAGTCACCGTTCTGTAAAAGCAGGTGTGACTTTAGACAAAGTGTGGTTGCCCTAATTTTGGCATTAAGTGCATTTGTACTAGTTTATGTTAAAAAATGCATAACTGGTTCACGTCTCCAAAACAGCTTGTGACATCTGAGTGATCTTTAATGGGGGAACTGTAGGCTTAATTACAGTAAATGCAAGTACTTTCAAATACATTTATGAGGTAAATTGATGAAAGTTATCATGTACATTGATACTGCTATGATAGAGTGTGTAGTAAGTCTTTTTTCAGTAGTGGTATGATCTTCTCTGTATAAAATCTATGATGACTTCCACATGCACCCATAAACATGTGCTTCCACACACACACACACACACACACACACACACACACACACACACACACACACACACACACACACACACACACACACACACACACACACACACACACACACACACACACACACACACACAGGCATACTTTCCTCTGGGTTTTTTGGTACAGCCATGGGGCAAGGTAACACCACTTCCTTCACTGTGTGTAACTCTTTGCATTTTTTCTTAGACTGGGTGATAAGAGAAAATAACTGCAGTGGTCATTGCTGGATTCAGAATCCATCTGGAATGTCCTACTGTGTTACAGTCACACGGAATTTTAGTCACAGTCATAAAAAAAAAGTGCTGATTCATCTTGACGTGTTCCTGTTTGACACCCTGCTAGGTTGACAGTGAGAAGGAAACCTGGGCCCCGGTTTCAGAAGCTCTCTGTACGTTACACTAGCTAACGGATTAAGGTTGCTCTCAGATGGGTATATTTGACTGTTGCCCCACACACATCTCTTTTTGCCTGGTGCCTTTCACCCATTGGGTCTGCTGGCTTTTTATCTCTGAAGCATGCATTTATTAATTAATTTGTGAATGTATATAAACACCCATATTTACAAGAAAATACATTTAACTGAATCATGCATTTCAGCATTTGCTTTACAACATAAAGAAAAACGTGTTTTTATTGTTAGCCTGTTTGTTTCTGTACTTTACGGTGTACATTTAAGCATCACTGCAGTTACCCTTAGATCTCAACGCACTGCAAATTAAGAATAAATGACCATTTCATGATTGCATGCCTCCGCCAACCAGTAAAGTTGTGTATAACATCCATTTCTAACCAAAATCTCATCATTTTATACTATTTACATTTGTCGGAAATTGTCATAATTTGTATATCATTTCTTGAATAATGTAAGGTAACCGTTACATTTGACCACCTAATTCTAATAAGTTCATCTTCAAGTCTAAGTGGACGTTTGTGACAAATTTAAAGATATTACCTTTAGGCGTTCCTGAGATAACTGACAATCTGACAACACGTGCAGTATTTAGAAATAGCGCTAAAAATAGAAAATCGTGCTGCAAGGCAGGACACTTCTGTTGCTGCCATGGCTTATCAAGTTATTGAAGTTCTGGGTCAGATCGCTCGAGGACTGGTTGCTGTTGTGGAATTTCTGGCTTAGCGTGGTCCTTCTCTGCGGGGTCACAGTCGGACCTTTGGACGGCCTGATAACAAGAATTATTTGGGCGTTTTGGAGCTAATGGAGCAATTGACCAAGCATGGGCTCTACACGAGAGAATGGGAAAGCCTGAAATAGCATTTTGTGTAACCATTTTTGTGTGCTCCCTATTCAGAGAGTGAATCCTGTGCTATGAGCAACTTACTTCATTCTCAATTTGACACTTTTGAGGAAGCCGCAAAGAGCATGTCTCTGACAATCTGTCAGTTCTATAAAGTAGACACACAACAAGCAAGAAGATGAGGGCATCCGTCTGGATCCACAGATCTACGGTGTGAACTGTCAGGCTTGGTTCGGTTTGGGGAGTTTATGCGCAGCTAGGAAACAAATACAACTGCCCTTCAGACCGAGTTTACAACTTTTATTCCCTAAAGTTGACATCGCCCTACGTCTATTCATAACAATGCCAGTGAGTAATGCCAGTTGGGAGTGATCCTTCTTTAAGCTTGGCCTGTTTTAAGACTAATTTGCAGCCATGCATCAGGAGAAACCATCTGGTGCTGAAGTCCATTGAGAGTGATAATCTTCAGGAACTGGACTTCAAATTAATCAGGAATTTTGTTGCTCAAAAAACAGCCATATACAGTTATTTGGGGAAGTCAGTGTTTAATTTGAGGCTTCTTCTTATTATTATTATTATAATGATCATTCTTATTCTTATTTATATTTTTATACTATGTTCTAGACTGTCAGGTTATGTTGTCTTGGTTAACATCAAGTTGTCATAACAAAGAAATCTCAAACAATGTAAACTTTGTATTAAAAATGACAGAATGACACTAAATGACCGCAGTCATAAAGAGTCATAGAGACTCCCTCATGTTCATGACAGGTGCCATGTCAGTCTTGTGAACACCCCTTTAAATAAAGTGTCACCAGTGGTTCTAACACACAAACTATGTGTTTACAATGTGCAGATGATGACCTGTAATGACTAATCAGCAACACGAACAGGGAGTTCCTTTTTACCCCTGCGTTTCGATCATGTGTTTCCACTGACCCATAGGTGCAGGAATGCAACTGTAACCCAAAAAATACTCAAGCATGAAAATGGACTCATATGCTTCTCTTCATAAAAATCTGCCTGGGAGCTCAGAGAGAGACTGATAAAAAGAATAATCTCTGTAGATTCATGACTATAGCTGTTTGTACACACAAAGATCATCAGAGTTCATCAGATTTATAAAGCTGCATGTAAACCTGGTTCTGTTTTATAAGTCTTAATCATTGTAGAACTGGGCGCACGATTACCACTCCCACATAAATGGATGTAGAAATCCCCTTAAACTCCGTTTGCATATATTTACTTGTGCCCTCTGCACCACTCATTAAACCTGTTGATGCACCACAGCCGTCATTACAAATGAAAAAAAACCGTACATGGTCTATGACTATTTGTGGTGTCCATATAACAACTTCATCACATAATCTGTGATTTTGCTCTTCAAACTCAATCACCATTAATAAATGTCAGAAGTATGATCCATAGGGCTCATTTTGAAACAGACTTTACCCAAAGTGCTTTGCAATTCTGCATACAATTATACGATAATTTACAGGGAAATAATGGCTCAAATGCAAATAAAAAAGAATGATAAAATTCCACTTTATCATATCATCAACTCAGCTAATACTATGTGTGCACATGGTCTGAAATCTGCTTGCTGTGTGAGCATTCTCACCAAACATTCTTCTTTTATAAATACCAGTTTATGATTAGAATTTTTCTTATTTTGCATATGCGTTGATTATAGGGTAGGGTGGAGCGGCAGTGAACTGCAATGACAGAAAAGTTTTGTCAGAAAAGGTTTTTTGGGGGCATGTTTTTGTAAAAGGGATCGAACGGTGAGTCAGGTGTGTGTCCTGATTTAACTTCATACTAAGGGCTTCAAAAAGCAACACAATCGGTCAAAGAGGCATACAGCTTAAGCAGCTCAAGACAAGCCAAACTCTCTTCATGTATCATAAGGCTGCGTGCAACTTTTATCTCCTGCAACAAATCATGAGGCACTGTGGTAAACTACATCTACTGGCCTGACAGTATAAGAGGCAGCGTGCAAATACAAAAAAGAAACACTAATCAGACACAGACAGGACTGTGATTGGACAGTGTTCTTTGTTGTATGAGAAACACACTTTGTTTTTGTTTTGTTTTCTGCCCAGTTACTGTGTAAGATGTTCCACATGGAGCCTGGAGGTACCCTCCTCCCTCTCCTTTAAGTTATTTTCCCTACTCCTGCTACTGCAACAGGTGCCATATAAAGCCTCCTGGAACATACCAAAGAGCACCCCCCTCCCACCCACTCACAGAGGCAGCTGGGCACAAAAGCTGTTTTATGGAGTGTCATTACCCCTGCACACTCCTGCAGACACACCATGGCATCCTGCCTGTGATAGAGCTTAGAAGGGGGTCAGGGGTGGTGGTAGGGAGGATTGTTGGTTAGAAGAGCTGGCAGGCCTCCATGGCTAATTCTTTAATTGAGTACTAGCAAGGTTGTGAACAGAGGGAAACCAGGTGGCAAACTCTGGGTTTTGAAAAGTGAAGCCAATGCCAAACTGCCTTAAACCTGCATTCTCTCTAAGTCTATGAGAAAATGACCCTACTCCTCTCTTGATTTATTCCCTCAGTAGACATTGTAAACATGAGTTTATGGTCTCAATCTCTAGTTTCAAGTCTTCTTCAATACAGCATGATGTTCATTTAGTAAATTATGGTCCATTTAGAGTCAAATAGACCATAGAGCAGAGTATGCTTTAGGGCGGGTCTACCTTGTGTTTAACAGGCCGTCAAACACAAGATAGTAGAGATCCAATATAGGCCAGAGCTGTATATTGCATCTCTACGTCATTCCTCCACAATCCAAATATGGTCACTTCTGCTCACTGCTTGCACGAAAACAAGATGGCGATATCCAAAATCCAAGACAGTGACAGCAAAAACGGCAGTCCTCAAATCAATGGGTGACATCACGGCTACTACGTCCACTTCATACATACAGCCTATAAGGGCAACACACACTGTAAACATACATTTTCACACACCATGGAAAAAGTAATGAATGGTTTTAACCAACATTTTTATATCTACATGAGCATACATACAGTATGATTTAACCATGGTGCCTTCAAATCTGATAATATATTTATCTTGTCAACAAAGCCCAGACCCAAACTAACTGTGAACAGATTCTACTAACAAGTGCTGTGAGTGTATCCAAAGCCTGGCATATCTCATTCCTCTGTCCCATAGAACTGATTGTGCTCCAAAAACTATTTAATGAATAGATTTACCTGCAAACTGACTCCAAAGCACAACATACCATTTCAAGTGTTATATTTGTCAGGTCTAAAGTTTGATTTATACTTGATGCAAGGGGTTAACAGGAGTAGTTTTGTTTAAATGTTAGAATTAACCATTCATTCTACACAAACACAAACACACACACAGTTCTGTACATATATAATATGTATATATTGTGGCCATTACTAAATCCATACCTTATTCGTACCCATCGGAGGAAACACATTTTTTAATGAATGAAATGAGGGAATATCCCAAAGAACCTAATGCAGGATAACCACTGCTTTACCCGGCTTTATCTTAAAAAGGTGCAGGAAGTATCAAAAAGCTCAAATAGATATCTGCACACTTAAATCTATGCAGAAAACACTTACCTTAAAAGTTGGTCAAAAAAGACCTTATTTCTTGGATTTTAATCCATTTTCCGAATCAGCACCTTGAGGTAAATGACCTTAGCTCACAAAAATTTTAATCTGGTGGCGTAAATGTGTCTCACACACGCTGTTTGACTGCAGCGACCGTTGCACATGTGTCAAGACCACGAAGGGGCACAGGTAGGTCGGTGAGGATGAGTCAGTCCACCAGTTAAAATTCCTGCTGACCAGGTGGAGCTCTATAAAGCTTTCCACTCTAGCTGACACACATTCTGCAGCTCCCTGCACGCTGCTGGTCTCCTGCCATACAATAACAACATCTCCCTGTGTGCCCGCAAAAACCCAGTAAGTGAGTTTTACACAGAGCAGGTTTGCAAGACTCAAGCCAAAACAAGAGTAAAATATAAGGAAATGGGTCCATATTAGGAGTGCTGCATGGTATGCGAGTATATATATATATATATATATATATATATATATATATATATATATATATGTTTTTATAAGGACCTCTAAACCACACGTTATCTTTGGCATTTCTTCCAAGCCCAAAAAACTCCTTTTACTTTCACATGTTTTTCTCTCTCTCTCTCCATTCACTGTTTTAAATTGGGCCTGTAAAAATATCAAATAGGCTCAAGAGGGATATTTCTGGGTCACTCACCCACTCAGTCCAAATTATGATCGAGAAAGGTGTTTTTTTATTTTGTGAGCAGTCATGGAAAACTTCTATTATAAACCACTGGGAACTACCAAGTGGTGGAATGAACTCCCCACTGACGTCAGGACATCTTTCGGCGCAGGCTGAAAACTCACCTCTTCAAGAAGTACTACCCTGAGCCTTCCTCGTAGCACTTATTGCATTCGTATTAGTTTGTTGCACTTACTGTATTCGTATCAGTTCATTGCACTTATTGTATTCGTATTAGTTTGCTGCACTTATTGTATTCATATTAGTTTGTTGCACTTATTGTTTTCGTAGTAATTTGCCTCTGCACTATACTTTTGCTCTGGTTTATGCTTTAAGATGATTGTTTAAGAAAGGAGATGCACTTATGACTTCTGGTGACTAGTAGTTCTCTTGAATACCTATGTTGAATACACTTCCTGTAAGTCGCTTTGGATAAAAGCGTCTGCCAAATGACTGTAATGTAATGTAATGTAATGTAATGTAATGTAAAGATGGAGGTAAAACATAGTAATGCATACTCCCCACAGCTGAAGAATGCTCTTAAAAAACCCAGATATCACTTTCCACCAAAAACCAAGATTTTTGACCAGCTTGTGTAAAAACAGGTTGGGCATATTGTAGGTTGAATGACTGCTGTGTTGTATCAGTCATTAGTAGACAGAAGCAAAACATGACAAGACGTGTAACAGAAAATGTTATAACAATGACTTCATAATAGGGAGAACCTTAACATGTAATAAATCTACATTATGCCCAGTCTCACCAATTTTTAAGTAATTTAGCGTGCAATTAGAACGCTTTACTTGCTTTTTGCGTGTCATTTGTACGCCATATAGTCTGTACTGAACAAGTGAAAGACTGCGGGTCAAACAAACACAGGACTTTCAATTGGGAGACTAGTGTTTGAGACTTGTGTCCCATAGTGTTGTTTTATTTAAGTGATATGTTTTCCACACTTAAGTTAAGTTCTTTTACGTACTTTTCTTGGTTCACAGACTTATTTTAAGCCCAACAATGATGGTTTTCCTTAACCTAACTAAGACGTTTTGTCGCCTAAATATAACCGTGGCGGTTTCAATGTTACAATGACAGGCGAACATTTTACCATATGACGAATTAACAACAAGGAAAAGTGGCGAATGAATAATAATGACGGGGAAATTTCAGGAAATGTCATGCTATTTATACACCGTCCTGTGAGACCGGTCAACGAACATGAGCTGGCAGATGCTAAAGCGGGTTGTATGTTGTTGCCCTCACCTTATTGTGAGTTGGTATGGTCAGAAGCATCTACTAAATTAATACAATGCTTAACAGGAGATCTTTGGAGTTTACTTATATATCACTTTCCTTTTGGCACTCTGATTTATTGTCAACTGGGACATTTTTCTACAGTTTTTCTACAGACTTATCCATACCAAATTCACTATGGCCCAATTCCAAATTGCCACACTCCCAGACTCAGACTTTAAGGAACGTTCACTCAAATCTGTGAGGGCTTTGGGCTTGGATTGTCGAAGGCTCTCTCACAGACATTTGAAGCCCTTTATGCTCACTGGGATTGGGCCGAGGAGCTCCCTGAACAAAACATGAAATGCGGGTACTCATGAGCAGAAATCTGAAGGGCTGATACCCTGTAGCCATGAATGCCAGCTAAATTAAAGCCCTGACTTCTGCTTCAAACCTGAGTTGGTCTGTCTGATCCTCTGACTGCTCCTCTTTCTTTACCCGTTCCTACATCTCAGCTGTCAACTGTGTGACTACGATTTGTTACTGCAATAAATTATGTTCCAAACTTGGAAAAATAAACTACTTTAATAGCTCACATTTGAGACCATATTTTGAGAGCATTTCCTGATATTAAAAAAAGGTTGAAAAACAAGGATAGGAGATAAAGAGGGAAGGGCATGTGAGAGAGAGGGAACTCCCACAGAGAATTCAATTTTCCTAACACCAGCTCTCTTTTTTAGATTGACAACAGCCTTGGTTCCAGGCTGGAACAAACATGGAACAAAAAAAAAGAAAATCCTGCAAATATCTCCGCCCATAAACCATCAGTCATCTGTGAAAACAAAACCTAAACCAATAGGACGAAGGAAAACACTCTAGGCTTGAACACACTCGATAAATTAAACACTGGATAATTACACAAATTAGGGCCAAGCCAAGACTGAGCCCCTTTTTTAAAAACACACTTAATCGCACTCCTTCATCCTTTGGACAGTTTTATCTTTGTTTTGGCTCACAGAGTGTGTTTTAAGCTTTCATCACACATGCGTCACAGCTCTCTGCAACTCTGTTAATCTATCCCTGTACTCCTGGCAGCACCCAGAGGTGCTTTTCCCTAACTTAGGACTTGGATGGCAGAGAGGGGGGAAGCAGGCTGGCCCTGAAACCGTATAATAAAATGACCTCACACACTCACACACATAAAGTGCACACACACACACACAGCTGGCACCAGAGATCCTGGATTCCCCCCCTTACTATAATTGCATTTGCCTGGGACCTGCAGTGATTTCCATCCAGCTTTCATTGTATTGTTAGATTACAGCGGAGGCCAGCCAACGTTAGACGGCCACACACACAAAAACACACACGAACAGACACATTTCGAAAGTAATGAGAGAGACACATGCGCGTACATGTGAAGAAAAAGAGGATGTGTGGAAAAAGCTTAACTCACATAAGGCTCATGTAAGATATGCAGTATATAGTCAGCAGATTGGATCTTTGACAAAAACCTCTATGGAACAGCATTAGAGAAGTACAGTATATTATTTGCTGAAGGCACTAATCAGAAATAGAAACACAGTAGTTGTGCTTCCTCATCCTAACTGCAACTTTCTCCTGAAGGGTAAATCTGTAAGCAAACAGACTCCTTTACAGTCCTTTACAGTCACCAGGGGTTGTTCAGTTTTATTTCTGACATTATTTCAAAGGAGACAAAAAACAGCACACCTACTGCGTGTCTAATCACACGCTTAGAAAAGCGGCCGCAACAAGAGGCTTGCATTCAGCCATAAAAATAACTAGCAGCTATAGAGTTGCAAGGTGTGTTGCAAGATGTGTGTGTTTGGGGTTAACACTCCTGTTCAGTCAGAGGTGTGAATAAGAGATGTAGCAAGATTTCTTCATTGCAAATGGAGTGACTCAGAATGTGAAAGTGAACTGATTAAAACGGCTGAATGTTTTATCAGTTAGTCTGTAACTTTAGGTCAACATCAGTGGCAGGCTCTGAGCTTATTGATTGGATGTTTGTTTTTATTGGAAGGCCCCTTCGGAGTTCAAGTCTACTTCTCTCCTTCAGTTTTAATGTCGACAGGCCTTTGACTTGTCGTCAACAGAGCAGATATTGTACTGATGATTCAAACAGGAGAATTTCATGTCCTTCCAAGCTTTGAAGAGCTCCAGCTGTCTGTCACCTAACATTGTCTCTGAAAATCAAATAGACCTCCCACTTCAAACTCTATAGAAGTCCAACTAGGTCAATGGCAGACATTGAAACCACTTTGTTTCAACTACATTTTATTCACAAATAGACTCCTTACATGTCTTCCAGTGCAATGTAAAGTGATTCTCTCATACTGGGATCTTTTCATGAAGCCGAGACGATAAAGACACACTGACAAGGTAGATAACCAGCCCAGTCGGCAGGAAATATTTGTTGGCATTGTATGTTTCTGCAAACTACGAGTACGTTGAATGTGGACGTTTTTGCATTTGTGCAGAGCAAGTGACATATTACAACGAGCGAAGGGCAGAGCAAGTGAAGTAGTGTATGGAGCGACCATTATTGAAAGTTACATGGTATAATAACGAGAACAAAGAGCAAGTGTGTCTAATAAGGGCAGGTGGGAGGGCTAGTGGATGGGTCAAACAAACACAGGACTCTCACCTAGGGATCTGCTGGAACGTTGAGTTTAAGCTTGTTACGTTGGATTGTTACGCTTGTTACTTGACCTCACGTAAGAAAGGGCTCCGAGGCCAAATTGATGTAATTTTTTTATGCTAGTTATGTGATTGTGTAACATTATTATTTTAACACAAACCATGATCTATTTTCTAACCTCAACCAATGAGTTAAGTTGCCTAAACATAACCAATCATTTCAAAACATTAACGTGTTTTTGAACATTTCTGCAAGCGAAATAGGAGAATGAGATGAAACATATTTATGAAACGTAGTGGTTTTCACAAACTTTTTTCTGTCGACTGGGGTGTGATAACACTGGAACACTAGGGTGAAATTAAATCTGTTGATGTGATGAAACATTCGTCTGAAGGGGATGAGGAATGCAAGTATGTGAAAATTCTGTTGAATCCTCTGAACACACATAGAATTACACACTGTGAAGCAGGGGTTTCATCAGTTCACACTGATATGTGTCATGCAAACTGATACAGAACGGTTCCTGGAATATCTGCTGCATAGACTCATAGATTACATTCAAAACTTATTTTCTGAATATTTTCTCTATGACAACAAGGCAGGTGGGAGGTAGAGAAGGTTTGAAGTAAAGTTCACCAGTAGTGCTGATCTGGATGGACGTGATGTGGGGCAGAACTTCTGAGGAGCTCAGTTGAAAGGCCCATTGGCCACCGGTTGTGATGAAAACTGGAGTTGAATGGGGTGGAGGAGGGACAAAAATATGATCTGACACTGAAATGACAGCTGACAGCAGCAGAGAAGGGAACGGTTTTAAACAAGAGGATTGATTCTTAGAAATTTTAACAAAATCTGATTGGTTTAGATAAAAGAGTGGACGCCCTCAGTCAGTCTGACTGAGTTTAGAAGTTGGAAAGGAGTATAAATAAATGGATTAAGCTTGTAGATAGTCTTCCTGATTTAACTTTTGCTAAGCTTTGTTTAATCTGTGCACAAACAGAAATGTAAAAACCTAAGACAAGATGCAAAAAAACCCACCAATGAATCCCCATCTCAATTGGGTTGAGGGGTTTGTATTCCCCAGTTGCGTTGTCAGGGACAATAGTTCTAGTAGTACCCCCCAAGGTAAAGTGGTCCCAGGGGAGAGGCCAAACCAACAGTGATTTACAGACCCCATACAAATTTGCCAGAAAAGATCTGACCCATTGGGCTTGGCCAGGCACAACTCAAAAATTGTCATGAAGTTGCCGCCCTGTGGGCCAACAACTGGCAGGGATAGATAGTGAGACCGGCGGCTGGCAAAGGTGGCGACCTTGGTGTGCCGACCCTTCGCATCTCTGACTGATAGTAGGGATGTGGAACTTTACCTCTCTTGCGAGAAAAGAACTTGAGCTGGTGCAGGAGGTGGAGCCGTATCAACTAGATAGAATTGGACTCACCTCCACACATGGCAATGGTTCTGAAACTCCTGGACAGAGGGGCTGGACTCAAGCCTTTTCCTGAGTCGCCCTAGGTGAAAGGAGCCGGGTTGGATGTCAGGATAGGGGCAAAGATGGAGAAACCTGGAGGGCGATGATTGGGAAAAACGGCCTGCCTGATCCCAACCTGAGTGGTGCTTTGTTATTGGACTTCTGTGCTAGTCATTAATTGTACATAACAAACACCATGTTTGCGGCCCATAAGTGTACTTGGTACCAGGACACCCTGGTCCAAAGATCAATGGTTGTTTACGTGGTTGTATCATCTGATCTGCCTTCCTATGTATTAAACACTCAGGGGAAAACATGAGCTGAGGAGACTGGACATACCTTGTGAAAACCCAAATGTGTAGTGAAGGTGAACTAGAACGTTTGCCAGGTCTTCAACTCCAACCTCAGGAAGAGGCATCCCAGGGGAGGTTGGGTACGTTGACTTGACCCCACTCCCTCTCTACATTTACTATCTCCCCCTCAACCACCACTGCTCTCTCTTTCTCTACCTGGCTCATTGAGCTGGGGCCAGTTTTGAATGCTGTGTTTGTTAACAACAACCTTTTCAAAGTGCTACACCATTCAGGATATAATTAAGATATAATTTAAAGGTAAATAATGTATCAAATGTAAATAAAAATAATGATAGAATCACCGAAAAATGTATATAAATATTTTTAAAAAGTATATAAATGTGCCTTTGATTTACATTTTACAGATCACTGTGGAGGGCCTTGCTCAAAAGCCCGTTTATAGTGGTAATGATGGAGGAACAACTTCTGCTCTTTCACTTTCTCCACTTGGAAATCAGGAGATAAAATTTGCTGGCTGGCTTCCAGTAACCAGTCTGATCTCCGATTTTTAAATGACTACCATTACAATATATTTACATGTGTACACGCAGTAGGCGTTTAACCAATCACAACATTAATCTAAATATCTTTTTTCAAAGCTTGAAGATCAAAAGTGCCCTCAACATGAGTAAGTCTGGAGTTTGATCATGAACTGTGCTGCCATGCTGTTGACTGATATACATGCTCACATTACAGCATGAAGCCATATGAAAGCAGCTGAGGGGATGGCTTGTGTTAGAGGCCCTCACGTTAAAGCATGTTGGATCAATGACACCCACAAAGAGACGGAAAAAAACATCTTATACTCTACTATAACTTTTAAATGCATTAACTGTATATGACATTTAATTTAAAAAATGAATCAGTGTTACGAAGACAAAAGGGAAGTTGTGAGTAATTTATCTGGGAACAAACACACACACATACAGAGACATGTCAACCTAGCTCTGACCATCAGCAGAGCTTTCCCCTCTCCTTTTATACCCACCCCTAAAATAAGAGCTCGCTGATAGGCCGAAACAGAGTTCTCACTGAATCACACCCAACCAATTAGAGAGTAGCACTTCCTGTTCTGCAAAAGATGTTTCCTGTTGATAGTCGATTGGCGCTGTGTGTGTGTGTGTCTCCCATAAGTGTGTATGTACATGTCAGGGTCCTTGTAGCGGTGTGTTGGCGCGCTGGTGTGTGTGTGTTTTTGTGTGTGTGTGTGTGTGTGTGTGTGTGTGTGTGTGTGTGTGTGTGTGTGTGTGTGTGTGTGTGTGTGTGTGTGTGTAATCAGTGTTTTGGTCGGAAAGTAAACAGAGAAGTGAGGAGTACAGCACATGTGCTCCAGCATATCTAACTGTCCTGTAGTAACCCTGACACTGGCCTCTGCATGACTGCATCATACTGAACCTGAAACTGAAGGCCATGAGGTGGAGTTGGATATATTTATTTATACAACTCAGAGTTTAAGAAGAGTCATTGCACATTTTTTTAATGCTTTAAAGGAAGAGATGATGTATATACTTTATCTATACCAAGAGATAACTGAACAATTTACAGAGGGACACAGTAAATTAATTTGGAAAATGTAATTCATTCATGGTGATTCATTTGGCTAATTTGGTTATGGAGATAGACTGCATGCACATGTCCATGTGGGAACACAAAGGCAAATGGAAAGGGCAGGCCCAATTCCTTATGGGAACATGGTCTTTTTAGTGAATGCCACTGAATGTATTAGGTATAATGTCCTGGTTGCATTCAAATAAGCTAGTATGAGCAACTGAGTGACTTCGGGTGTCATTTATGTGATTTTGGACCGATATTTAAATATTGGTGCATGCCTCTTCAACATGAACATGCCTGTTTAACTCCTCATTAACATGCAGTTATTGTTTTAGCCCTTGGACTGCTGCTTAATAACTGAAAAAAACTTTAAATATTATAATAGCTGTTTTTTTAGAAGAGTTTGCAATGCAACCACAGAAGGAGTTGCCGCTCTGCTTACTGCCCTGTTTAGATCAGTCTGTATGCACATTCAAATTGGTAAAGTGTCTTTTATAACAGACAAAGTACATCACATACTTTCAAATGCTGAAATTCTCCAGTGCCTGTCAAAATCCAGCGCAAGTTAAAAATTTAAATCTTTTGGCAAATATCTGATAATCTGTATTGATCTATATTGTACTGTAAAACGCCTTATACTTTCTATCTCTTCACATTTCCTAGAAGTTATTTCCCCCTGCAAACACACCAACACACACTCTCCCTTTTCTCTACAATGTTTCTATATCTCTCTCTGCACACCCACATTTACACTTGTTACCACTCTTTACATACATAACCGCGGTACACCTCTATACACTCTTTCTCTTCCTGGCATTTTATCCTTTTTATTTAATGACAGTTTATCAAAGACAAATCCCAGAATATAAGATGAATGTGTGCGTATGTGTTTAGAGTCCTTGCCTGAACTCCCTTCCTGATCCGAGAAACAAACAATGCTTCCGTGCAGGAACAGAGGCTTTATGTAACATCGAGCATGGTCATAGACAAACAGTCAGTATAGAACAGTACATGGTTTCCTCCACAGACTCAACAGGGTAAAAAACACACAGAAGAGTGTTATGTTAAAGCCTAAATTATTCTTTCATACAGCTGCAAGGAACCTTGTTTGGAATTTGCATTGATGGACAAAAATCTTGAGCTGCATGCAGATGTCTATAGGACCTAAATAGAACAAGCAGAAGAAGGCAAGTCCAGGTAGAATAATGACTGAAAATGACTTAATCCTTTATTTCAGCCAAATAGGCAAGTATGAACCAGGATGCCATCTCATCTGTTATGCTCATGTCCCAAATTGCATAACTTCAAGGAGGAAATATTTTAAGAACTATTAAAGTCACTATCAGTTTGATCAGCTGTAATTCCCTCTGGACCAAAGTGTTGACATGACAAATCGATAATTTTGTCCTGCCACAAGTGGAGGAAAACGTATATGCTTAATACATTTGCATAACTTAGTTACATAATACATAATATTATCAATTCCAATATTACTGTATACAGTGGGCCTACAGTGGATTATCCTCTGGATCTTCCATTTTGAGTGGTTGAGTGATCAAAGACAATGAGTTTCCCCTATATAATGTTTATTTATTTTATTCTGAATGGAGTTGAAGTGTCAACTGAAGTATAGCGTAGGTAAAGCATCCTCATTCCTCAACAACAGAATAAGTTGTTGTTTGACCGTTACTTTATAGGTGGTTAACATTGTGAAACGGAACTACTTGGTTAGGTTTTTGAAAAGATCATGTTTGGGATAACGCGACATGAACAGCGGTCTACTAGTTGAGAGACACCTCCTTTGCTCCCGTCATAACTACTACGGCAACTAGAAATGGCTTCAAACAACAAACGTTAATATGGGGCATAATAAGCTGCTGGCACAGATCACCTATCCGACCGTCTTTTGGGTGAAGGCGGCTTGTTTTAATAATAGTTCCATTGTAAACATCAATTTTGTAAGGGGTCTATGTTAAAGCAATAACTCTTATACTGGTATTATTCTTGATTTTCTAATGTTTGCATCCATCACATGCTCAGAGAAGTAAATTCTGCATCTATAAAAGAACTAAACGTGCATGGAGGGACAGGAGCATTCTTTCTATTGATGTCACCCAACCATGGATGTGTGTGTATAGTTAAGTGTAATTGCTGAAGGTGATTACACACAAGCTGTACATAGGTTGTTATCAAATGTGGAACTTTGATAACTATAGCTTGGAGACAATAGAGAAAACATGGTAGATTTGTATTTGCTAAACATATGAATGTGTATGTCAATCCACTTAATATTAGTTGGGCTATTGAAAATTCATATAAGATGCCGACGCATTCAGTATCTATGATAAATAAAGGTGGGGCGATTCTAAATAGCTTATAGCAATATCTGTGCAGTGACTGATATATGAGATAGCTTTTCAGCAGTAAAGGGAGGCGATAAAAAGACATATAGAGTTTTATCACTTCCCTGTGATACTACAGTGACACATATTGGTTCAGCAACACAGGAGCATAACAATGCACTCTTCTTATCAGACCGATAGAATGCCATGCAATGTAAAAATTTGCATGTGTCAGCACTTATTTCAGTGCTATTTTGTAACAATTAACTGTGTGTGTTGGAGGCCGCTGTGATTATATGAATACTATAATATTATAGTGATGGTAGAATTAGGATAAAAGGTGCATAAACTATTTGTGTGAGTCCCTTTGAGGAAATTGTTGAACTATCATACAGGGCCTGAAGTGATAAAACAAGTTAACATCAAAATCAGTTATAAGCTTTTCATTGAAATTAGATACTAAGACTTTGTTGTGGACACATTTCCTTATTCTCAGCTGATGGAATAAGTGTTTATTCATTGAACAACCAAAAAGTTGTCCTTGTATACTTTTATTGGACCCAAACACATAATACAGGTGTCGCTGATACACTGTATCTTTCTAAAAGAGCTAAAATGAGCAAACACTAAAAATTGTGGCGAGGTGGCATGAATCTCTGGACCCATCTTGATAGTATGATATTAATTTATGAATTATGTAATGTTATATTTCATATCATAATTTTCAATTGACAGCTACCCCAGTTAAGAAAATTGACAATTCACATTTATAATTTTTATAGGTTTTGTCCCTTCATTAAATCCTTGCAAATTAAATATAGTCTGCTCTAGCGTCCCAGGTATAGTACAGTAAGTCTACAAAAAGTCATAGGTGAGTTGAGTTTGGTATAAAAAAGTCATAGTTTAGTATATCAAAAAAGTAAAATAAAACAGCTATTGTAATGTATGTTGATAGAATTGATTAATAGTAATGGTATAGTCATGTCATAGTAAAAAGTTACAAAAAAGTCATGGTATATTATGTAGAAAATAGTCATAAAAATATCTAGGAAAATTTCAAATTATAGCTTATTGAAAAGACTCATAAAAAAGTCATATTAAAGTATGTTAAAACGTCATAGTATTTAATGTCTAAAAAGTCATAGTAATGTAAATTGAAAAAAGTGACAAAAAAGTCCTTGTATAGTGTGTCAAAAAAGCCATAAAAAGTTGTAGTATAGAATGTTGAAAAAGTCATAAAAAGCCATAGTTTAATGTTGAAAAAATAATAAAAAAAAGTCAACATATTATTTGTTGAAAAAAGTCATAAAATGTCAAAGTATAATATGTTGAATAAAGTCAGAGAAAAATATGTCGAAAAGAGTTATAAAAATGTCATAGTATTGAATGTCAAAAATTGCATAGTATGGTATGTCGATAAAAGTCATCGTAGAGTATGACGGAAAAAGTTATAAAGAAGTCAGTGTATTGTAAGTCAAAAGAAGTCATAAAAAGGTAAAATATAGTATGTGATGACCTCTCCCTTCCACTAGGGGTCTGTGTCCTGTTTGCTGCCTCTTTTTTGTCTTTCAGTGTTTGGTTGGAAGTGAATGGGGTGCAGATAGAAATGCTTTGAAAGCCAAATAAAGTGGATAAGTTAGATCTATATTAGATTATGGTTGATGGTGTATGGATCAGCAGCAAGCACATCTCTTAAACAAATTGGATAATATTTAATATCAGGCATTAGATTTTGCAGTGGTGCCTTAAAACAACCCCAACGGTTGCAGTTGCAACAGTTCTATTGCTAGCAATAGCATTGTTGATAATTCCTGAAGCCACAGTAGACATTGCATTATTAAAAAGGGCAGAAGGAGTATTTTAAATTTTGCATACAATACAGGCACATATTGACCACGGTTATGTCCAGGTTTTCACAGACTCAACAAGGTAGGAGTAGCATTTAATATTCCGGAATTTAATGTCAAAATAGGTAAAATGATAACTGAGGGACTATCACAGGTGTGTACACAGGGGAAATGAGGGCAATCATTTGTTCTGATTCAAGTTCTTCATTAGCCGGCTTACAGAACAGCCATTCAGACAGTAGACTAGAAATCCTTATAGAAATACAACAGACATTATACAGAATTCAAATGATGGGTCTAACAGTAGTATTCCTATGGGAATAAGCACATATATATTGGTATATATATTGGTGTCAAAGGAAAATAAAATGGCAGATAAAACTTAAAAAGAGTCCGCAAAAAATAGCTGCACTAATGTTGCAGTCAGCTTCAGTAAATCAGAAACCAAAAGTGTTATTAAACAGAGGTTGAAGGAAAGATGGTAGAGGCAATGGGAGGAAGACAAAAAAAGGATGATGGTTTTACCGAGTTCAGAGGAAAGTGGGAGAAATGAGATGTGCAGGAAGGAACTGGAGATATGAAACAATAATATCTAGACTTAGATTTGGACACACTGGGCTTAACAGTGCGGGGGGGGGGTTAACCTGTTAACCTGAGGACCTGCTGCACAGTTTAGCAAGACAAGAGTTAAGTGAGGGATGTGGTGAACTGTAAGTTGTTGTGTTGTTGCACTACAGCTCAGTTGGTGTGAGCCTTTTTGATAGAGGAACTTGACTAGATGCCACTTTGGATTAGCGCTTATGGTAATTCAGTTCTGTGCGTTTCGGTAGCTGGTAATTATGGATTTCCCCATTCTGAGAAGAACTAAAATCTGTTCATGCTTATAAAATAATCTAGCTTTATAGTGCTTTCACCCAAAACAGTTCGAAGAATGACGTACTTAATTTTGTCCACATGATCGCAGAATGCATCAACTAGTAGATTTTTGGGTAAGTGTCCAGCATTGATAAAAGGAGGCAGTTCATGTAATATGGCTTAATACACAAAAATGTACCAATATTCCATTCTGCAGTTGTATAGAGGAGGACAAACCAACTTTCACTTTCATACTGCAATGATATATGCACCTTTTTTTTTTCCATCAAACAATAAATAAGACAAAGCAAACCTTCAAAACTAGTAGAGTTTCAAAAGAGGTCAGAGTTGATCTGGTTGAAGATGATGCTAATATACATTGATGATCTTCGGCAATGAGCTATAATCGATCAGCCCATTTAATGAAAGCTCCTGATCAAACATTGTAGGTACAGAGTAGCTATGCCAACAACAAGAGGAGATTTTTAGGTCTTATTGAATATTCAAAAATTTGGATTTACAGTGGATTTGATCCTAGTATTGGTTGACACAGATAAACATTTAACTGTGTTGAGTGGCACTATGAATTTAAAGTGCTCAACCATTTTCCGCTTGGAAACACTTTTGCAAAGTTGGTAAAATGATATGGCAAATATATTGTATGACAAAAATATGCACCAGGCATCAGTGGTTAAAGATTTTGAATTTGTGTTGAGAGGCACTGTCTTTTCAAACAGCTGGTGTTGGTGAACTCCAACACCAACTGCCTCTATAACCACAAGGTTTCATTTTCTATTCACATGCATGTTTAATTCACAATATGCAACATGTAAATGAGGCAGTTTGGGAGTTGTGGGAAGGTCAATAGTTTCTCTTTGGACCTTGCTAGTTTAGCCAAACTCTGCGTCCAATCTTTATGCTAAGTTGGGGTTGTGTTGTTGTGTATGTTTCATGACACATTTCGTGACACATTGAGCCTAGCTTAGCATAAACTTTTGGACCTGTTAACACATTACAAACATTCTTTCATGCAAATGAACAACCACATATTAATAGCCTGCACTCAGGGGTTTCCTGTATTGCGTTGTCTGTTTTACTCCTATTTGCCTCTTTGCTTAGTTGTTCATGTACAAACAAGCACATGAACGAGTGATTCAAATATAAAGTCATTGTTACAGTACATATGCAACACTCTTAGTTGCAATGACATCAATGATATACATTATAGAAGGAACACTTTAGAGCACAATGTCCAAACTGGTGTATCACTGATGTACAAAAGCAATTTGTGTGACAAGAACAGGATGTTCAGCAGTCTGAACATTGCACTGTTGGTATGCAATCATTGATGCCAGTTTACCCTTGGTGACGTGTTCATTAAAATGACGCATCACTGCGGCAACCTCTTTTGGAGACCAGTTCCGTTTTTATATAAAAATAGATCTGTCAATTTGAACTCAAACTCTACAGTTAACACATCATTTTCTTTTGATTTGTTATGTAAATTACTAAATCTACAACTTCAAAGCAACAGGCTAGGGATGCACAAGTCCCACTTTTTTCTCTTCTGATCTTTCTTTCTTCTCTTTATATCTTAATCTGCACTGACATCCCAAACTCATGGTACTGGTACTGAACGATACCATCTGGTGATCTATGCTAACACTCTGTTGGGCATACTAAAAAGGTGCAAAACTAACTGCGCAGGGCTCATTACATTACAGTACAGTCATTTAGCAGACGCTTTTATCCAAAGCGACTTACAATCAGTAGTATATTACATATCATTCACCCATTCACACACTGAGGGCTACCATGCAAGGTGCCACCATCAGACTCTAACTAACATTCATGCAACATCCAGTCCACACCGATGGCAAGCCTTCGGGAGCAACTTGGGGTTAAGTGTCTTGCCCAAGGACACATCGACTGCCGAAGCCGGGTATCGAACCACCGATCCTCTGATTGGAGAACTACCTTGCTCTCCACTACGCCACAGCCGCCCCTCGTTAAAATACTTCATCTATATGCAAGGTAACATTGCGTTTTCTTTTAGCTGTTAAAAGTTAGTCAATGAGGCATAACATTAGATCTTGCTTTCTGAGCTGCTCTCAAATCTCAAAGCTGCTGTCAAATTTTGTTTGACATGTGAAAATGTATTTTGTCCTCACATTGTTTCTAAACGAATTCCTAACACAGACAAAATCGAGCATTTGAAAATATAGCTTTAGGAAGACTAAATTCTGCTTGTTTTTGGTTAAGAAAACCCCAAATCACATCATCACGGCTTCTAGTTTAAAAGAAAATCCTACTAGTTTAGCATCCAATTTCAAAATGTGACTTAGTGGTAGTTTATTTTGTGTATGTGTTGTGTACACTTACAAGGTTGCTTGTCCACCTTGCTTCTTCTACCGGGCTCTTTGTCTGCATTTTCGTTAAATGCTGTAAAAGAAAAAAAGTGAATGTGAATTCTTTATTTCAACCATTATGTCATTCACAGGATATTCTAAATCTACAATTCCAAAACAACGATGGTCATTTAATTTAAGGTAAAACTTATAATTTGGTTAGGGCATGCATACAAAGCTATTGTCCAAAAAAAGACTACTAAAAGCATTCATTTTAGTTCTAATTTTGGTGTTTATATTGACTAGCATAGCAAGATAGTTTCTAAAGAGACTTGCTAGTTAAAAACTTCTATTCCTGTCATACCTTCAGATAAGCCTTCTTCGGCGGAGTCAATATCTGGGAATAGAAAACATTTATTAGGAATACACCACAAGACACAGTAACATTGCTAAGCCTATATGCAATGAATCAAACTTTCTACACAATATCAGCATGCTGGTGGACTGAAGAAGGGGTCTTACCATCTGAGGTGCCTGGAGGTTCCTCAACAGGTCGCCTGCTTCTCTCCATCTATGCAGAATGTCAAGTATAGCTCAATATAGTTGGTCATGTTATATAAACAGGTTAGTGCTAATTTAAAGTAAAAACATAAAAGTGTTATGAATAAACATCTTATCTGTAAATTGGGGCATGCCTTGTGATGTCTATACAGTCCGTGCGACCACAACCCCATTTGTATGCTAGCGCAATTCAAATGAAGCTCCAAATGTGAGACTTTCTTCCTCAGCCTCACTGTCTTCACTTTGCCCAGAATCAGTCAAGTTTATGTTATCTAAAAAAAAAAGGAAAATACTTTGAGCATCACAGAAGTTTAGAATTGCAATTGTTAATATTACTTTGTTCAAGTTTAGCAATAAATGTGCTATACTAGAGATCGTCTAAAGGTAAGTCATATTTTGCTCCAGTAAATTTGATCAAGGCTTGATAGCCTAACCTTCAAAAAACAACAACTTTAAATAGTAATACCTTCAATTTCAATTTCTTCAAGTGTTTTGCCTTGAAGACTTGTAAGGGACCCTTTCTCCATAGCAAGAAGTAGTTTTGATATTTTGGCCAGCTGGGTTGTAGCCTCTGGAAGTCTGTAATATTCTCTGTGGACGCAAATATCGTGGCCTAGGAAGTCAGCAACCCGTGAACTCGTGGTTCTTGAGGTTCAGGACCTGTGACAAGGTTGCGACATGTTTGTGGGTCTTGGCGCCACACTCATTTGCATAAATCCTCAGACAGTTCTGTTCCTCTGTAAGGAGTCAAACAATGAGGTCTTGCGAACAGGAAAGTGTTGTCTTCTGGAACTCCACATTCTTTCCTTTGCTTATAAGGAGTTCTAAGGCATTAACTATGTCTGGTGATAGCAGCACGGCAACTTTACGCCCTCTTTTACCCCTAATTTCTACACGGCTGAAATGTTTACACGTTTTGCTCAAACTTTGAAAGACCAACAGCAACATATTTGTGTACGGCAATTGTGTTCCTCTCGAGGAAGCCTTTTTTGCAAATTCTCCTCCACGTCTTCGGTTGAAAAGGATTTTTTGCCAGAGTTGCTTTGCAAAGTTCAGCATAGACTTGTGGTGAGGGTGTCTTTCCCAGGTTATCAGATGCTATATCTGCAGTCTTTTCAAGATGTTCAGACCACTTTGTGGTATATAGCGTTCTGAAAGTCTGGGTTGACTTTATCAGCCCATGCATAAAGAGCTCTGCAGTGTACGAAGTCACATATCTTTTGCAATGAGTGACCCAACTTAAGTGCGAGGCTTGGAGTTTGGTAGGAGTGCTTTTCTTGATCAAATCCAGACACTTTCTTGACAGCTTGGATAACAACATGAAAATTTGCAGGTCTTACAGCATTCTCAAGAGTTTGGATTGAAAACTCTCTGCGCAGTGTGAGCAGAAGTCTTCCAACTTCTCAGTTTCTGTCAAATATAGTGATATTTGGTGGGATCCATGACTGAGCCAGTTGAAGAATGCAGAAGTCGCTGCGCACAGCTGCAGAAATGTCATCGTCTTTCATTACAGTTAACAACTTCCAAACACATTGAGATTGTTGTTGGCACAGCGCTGATTCAGACATTGTGACCAAAGACAAGACCCTAGTTCTTCCTGACTCTGCATTGGCTTCCCCTGGTTTTGAAGATCATTTCCTAACGTGTCACCACAGATCTTTCTGAAGATATAAAGCCTGGCAATACATGCAGTGCACATAATCTTTTGGTTTATACTTTTTCTTTGGTTTGCATCGAAGCTTAAGCAATCCAGTCCCACTTGTTTTCACCTCAGTATTGTGATTGTAGTTCCCTTTGTTCTGTAGTTTGTTCAGCATTTTCTTGCGTTGATTGGATTTCTTTGGGAGTGCCAAAACTTGAGCGACTTCTACATTTGTCTTCTCATGGGTTTTTAAGTAACGCGTGAACTTTGACTCTGGTTTTCCACAAATGAAGCAAAAAGTTTTATGACTTATAGAAGAGGATGTGTTTAAAGACTGTATGCACTGATCTTCCAAAGCTTCAGCTCGATCGTTGACGGATTTGTCTTTAGTATCGCCATTCCGAACTTTAGCTTGAACTCCTTCTGATACTTCCACTTGCTTGCCTACCCTACATTTCATTCCAAGCTGTGCTGACGGCATCTTTAGGTAATGATTCTTCTTCTTCTTCTTCTTCTTCTTCTTCTTCTTCTTCTTCTTCTTCTTCTTCTTCTTCTTCTTCTTCTAAGAGGCTACCTGGGCAGTATCTCCTTTTTTTAATTTGTGAAGCAGATTCACTGCAGGACACTTCCAAATCCTGTACTTCTGGGAGCAATTTAACATTCAGGTATTTTGAAGGCTCTGTTTGGAGTTCCAATGAACAGTTTGATTGACTGTCTGAATGAGTGTCAGGTACATATTCCTCCTATGATGATGCCCCTCCTCTGATGATGCCCCAACTTGGTTCTTCAACAGCCTAATATTTAAAAAAAATGGGAATTACTACATTGAGCCTTTCAGGTACATAATTCCATAAATACACTTACCAATGGCAGGAGTTCAAGGTTGTTGTTTTTCACATTTTGAACAAAAGCCGGAGCAAACTGGAAAGAGGACATTAGCTGTGTCCCAATCCAGCGGCTGCATCCTTCGGAGGGTGTATTTGTGGACCGATGGTGTCACAGTGGCCGCGACGAGGCTGTCCCATTTCAAAGACTCCTTCTAATGCGGTAGACAAATGCAGCCTTCTTTTCCCAGATTCGGAGGATACAACTGATGGATCCTTCACGGCCCAAAATATCCCAAGATTCATTGCGTGCCGGTGAAGTTGATTTTTTTTTTTTTTTTTTTTTAATCGACATGGCAACTAGCAACAGGAGATTTCACATTTAAATGTAATTATTGGGTTTTAACTCACGTGAATATCTACAGATACAAGTGTTAAAAATAAAAACAAGGGACCTGATCAGATCACACTTGTGTTAAAATGATCGGTTAATTTACGTGACGCTATTAACTAACCAGCTAACGCTACCAAGAGCCGCTGCGCTATTTATAGCAGCTTGTCCATTTTAATCTTTTAACTTAGCTTTGGCTCTTTTATGGAAACAGCAGCTGGTTACTAGGAGACAGGAGTGGCAAAAGGCTGGGGGCACAAAAAGCTGTTGACGCAAACAGGAAATCATCTGTGGATCAGACCGTCTCATTTCGGGGACTGCTTGGTCGAGCCTTTGCGGTATTCAAAGGACCCGGCGGATGTAGACCGCAAAGGCTGAGTCCTCCGAAGGATGCAGCGGCTGGATTGGTACACAGCTATTGAGAACTTAAAAAGAAAAAGTAATGAATGTGCTTGACTCTGAATTAAAAATGCATTTGAGTGGGAAAAGACAGATTTATAACATTATAAAGTCATTAAGATAAGATAATCCTTTATTAGTCCCGCAGCGGGGAAATTTGCATACCATTAAGTCTTGAAAAATGTTGTATAAATTTATAAAGTGATGTCTATGAACTTTCACCATTTTTACTCTCAGGCTCAGAGGTTTCTGATACCACAAGGAAGTTGTTGCCCTATCTAAATTTATTTGTAGAAAACTGCTTTGCTCATATTAAGTTTCCCTCTATTTTTCCACAATCTGTATGAGAATAAAAAAAAAAGATATAAGAGAAATTTGAGGCATATTGAAACACTAAACTGAGACCTTCACTAAAATAAAATTCAGACAGAAAAGACTACAGTAATAATGATGTTTATGGTAAAGCATTCATGGACAGATAATCGACTAATAAAATACTCACCTTTTACATCTCACCCCAGTCCACTTCAAAGGGGAGAAGGGTCCTCTACACCTGTCACACTTGTTTAAGCTTGGTACGACTGAAGACACCAAGTCATGTTTACAGTTCTGTTAACAAAAACATTATGTGATTATATTAAAAATACTACATTAGAGTTGAAATATAAAAAATGTCTAACCTTTCTGAAAAATAATATCAGATATTATTTTATACTTTATCAGGTGTAGAAAATCAAAGACAAATGTATATATTTAGCTATGTTTGCTTAAAGTGGCCCTATTATGCTTTTCTACTTTTTCCCTCTTTCTTAATTAGGGGATTGTGATCAGGGTAAAATGCTAATGTGTGCCCTCCTTAAATAGTTTGTAATGTATTCTACATTTTATATGCATACACATTCTTTTGACAGGCTGTTCTCACTTGCAACTCACAGGCCGCAACCTCTGGGTTTGAAGAGTGAAGTCGATGCGGAAGAGCCTTAAAACTTGCATTCTTTCTAATGGTCATCAGGAGGGAACTCCTCTGCTTGTATAAAAGTCTATGAAAAAATGACTCTACTTCTCTCTTGATTTATTACCTCAGTAAACATTGTAAACATGAGTTTATGGTCTCAATCTCTAGTTTCAAGTCTTCTTCAAAACAGCATGATGTTCATTTTGTAAATGATGGCCCCATTTAGAGTAAAAAAGACCATTAAGCAGGGTATGCTTTAGGGTGGGGCTACCTTGAGATTGACAGGTCTCTACCAAGGCGTTGACCAATCTGGGAGTTGGCTGTGTTAACGTCTAAGAACTTTAACCCTTTTACAGTGTGTTTTCAGTTGATGAAAGTTAGATGTAGCAGTTTGTGTTACCCCAAAAAGCCTTATTTAGGGTTATACTTAGACCCACCCTCTCGTGTTTCTTCTAATTGCAAAAAAACAACATGGCGACAGACAAAATGCCGAACTCGAGGCTTCAAAACAACAGTCCACAAACCAATGGTTGATGGATACCCACTTGTTTGCTCAACACATTGCTTTAATGAATGTCTTTACTGTCATTTTTCTTAAGTTAGGAAAAAACATCTTCACAATTTTATTTATCAGTGTCTCTTCCTCTACATCATCTGTCTGGTTTTCCTGATTCTGAACACCATTAATGCAATGGACGCACAGTTCTTAGAAATATGACAAACCCACAGTTCTCACAGTTGAGTGTATCAAGGTGACGTGGTGTCATTGTTATAGGTGGTGAGCTCAAGCCACAGTAACACTGTGGGGCTATAACAGTCCTGAACAATACGGCTTCCTCTGTCTGCAGCAGAGTTCCGAGGAATGAATACACACAGCTCCTTTCTCTCTTTCCTTCTGCTCCAAAAATAGGTGGTTGCACCAGTTATTATATTTTTGGCATTGTGTTCTCTTGCCTTTAATTCAAGTATCTGCATGTCAGTGTGTATTGTGACTGAGCTAATATCTGATTTACTGTATAGCACAGGATACCAATTCACACACACATGCTCAAACCTGTTTAATTTGAAATGCTAAAGACCTCAGTAATCCAACTGAATAAAATAAAACAGAAAAGGATTGTAGAATTTTTTAAGACTTTTTTTTATAAATGTCCATGCACAAAACAACAAAAACAACCAGTAATACAATGTCATTATGACAACATCAACAAGTGCATGAAACAATACTGAACTGATTGATTTACAGACTGTCACTGCAACATTTCCCCATTTTTGAGACATCCTCCCTTGACAACTTTTGTCAATCATAATGTTGTGGCTGTATCAAACATACTCAAGGATTCAAGATTCCAGGATAATCGATTGGGATTATGCAACACTGGGTTGCACAGCAAAATGCAGTTGTTGCCCATTTGCTACACAAGAAAAAGATGACAAAACAAAAGTTTACCCACCTCCTCTTGCAGGCTTAGCTAGATTTTTCCTGTGACGCACCTTAGCTTGGAGCAGACAGGGTGATGGAATAGCAGCAGGTCCTAGCTGGGTTAGCTTAGCTTCCATCCCGGCTCTCCTCACTCTCCTCCTGGGGCATTCCGATCCTCTTTCGGTGACATTTGGTCTGGCAGGTTTGGCTAGGTGGTTGGCCGTGGGCCTAGAAATAACCCAATCTCTGCGCTTCTTTCTCAGATGTTGATGATTGTATTCTGTCATATGTCAAAGGTGCTCATGTAATAAAAACAATAAGACAAAGTTAAGACAAAAATGTAACGTTACTCACAGGAGCTACTGGCCACAGCATCTACATGCACCACTGTTCCCAAAGAGTTGGGGTGCTCTTCTTTTTACTTCTATTCAGGGTAAAATGACGTGATGTGTAATGTAAAAAGGTGTCACTCAGGGTGACAAACATGGGAAATTATAACCAACTATGCAGTTCCCCTCAGCTCTACAGATCTTTATAGGTCATTGTTTTTGTTTTACGACCCGCAACATTAGTGTTTTGTTTTAGTCTCACAGCTCGGATCAACCTGTTTTCAGTGATAAAGGATAAACTCACTGTACACTGTCTGCTCATCAACAAACAGCAGACCATGTTGACACTAGCTGTGGAGTATTTAGCAGCTAAAGCATTTCAAAGAGACAGATGCATTTCTCTGGTGTTGGTGGAGACCAAAACAGAGCGTGGAGAAGAGTGAATATTGGACTTACAGCACATCAATAAATGAGTCTAATAATTGGATGCAACAAACGAGTGTGCAGATACTTTAATATGCATATTTAGGCCAGGTACAGGATAACAATTTCTGAAATACAGAATAAATTGCACAGGACCTGAAAGTTTATCAGATATTACCTGCCAACACATAAACATTTTGCACATTGTATAATTTTACAAGCTGATCAGATGAAGAAAAACTTAAATCAATATGTAAATTGTTGTATGAGCTGATCTCTTTTCCTTGCATAAAACCATTATCTGTTTGAGGTGGTAATACTGTCTTTTTTTCAATAATACAATTAAATCTCAGATTACTCATACTGTAAGGGGACTGTAGTAGTTGTTATTAATAAGGATTGTACAGGTATAAAGCAAACAAGAATCCCACTAGAGAGCATTTATAAGTTGAACTGAAGCTGTTATACAAACACAAGTCACTCATAAAAAGATTCAAGAACATATGTGACGATATATTTTTTATGTTTCACTGCAGTTCGTTTCTTATTTGGCTAAAACCTGTATAATAAATAACCTGATTCGGAAATAAGAAATAAAAGTGAAACTGTTAAGAACATTTTTAATTGAGCTGTGCAAGAAAATCCTGTGGGGATTCTTTTAATCGTATTTTCATTTGTAAGGAAATTCCTTTTTCGTGTTTTAACTAGCATTAAGCCTGAGACACACACTTCAAAGATTCTGTTCCACCTTTTTTCAGCCTCTTTACAGTGAATTCCCCCCTGAAGCATGTGTGCAGCACAATACAGGGATAATGGTGTGCAGCTTAAGTCCTTCATGTGTGCACAAGCACTGCTGAAAGGCAGTTAACTACCTATGAAAATCCCATCTACTCCATCTGTCAACACAAGATGATCTGGTGTGTCACTGAGACGCTCTGCAGAGGGATTTAACTACAGAGATATTCCTTGGTGTAAAGAAAAAGTGGGTGACCAAACATGCAGAGCAAAAATAGATTCAACATTAAAGTTCAGCAGGAGTTCAACATAAACCTAATGACCATGGTAAACCTGCTAGAGTATCTGAGGGCATAAATTAGCTCCTAAAAAGTGACAGACCAAATACTGTGGAGATGGGGAGGGGGTAAATCTTTGAATATTTCACTTATTTAGAAAAAACTGAGCCTCCCCCGATTGTTTTTTCTTATATTTTTGTTGTTGTCAGGTTAGGTCATATTTTTATAGATTTGGAAAAAGACAAATATACCAAGTTCCAAGACTCTTTAATAATACCATGTCAATGACACATTGATAGCATTTTGTTTTGGTATGTGCTTGAGGTAGAAAATAGGGAGAAAATGTAAACACAACTGGGTGGTGCATTAAGAGACCCGCTGGGGGACACAGTTTATGTTAAGTTTATAGACTGAACTGATGAGGAGGAGTTAAAGGCCCAACTGCCTCAGGATACGTACAGTTACAGAAATGAGTAGTTCTGCTCTTTCCCTGAAGGAAGGGGGACAAAAAGTGCATTGGCTGGATGAGAGGGGTCGCCGTAAATTTTCACACCAATATTAAACATGTGAGAGTTATACCGTTCATAAATGCGTGAATAAATCTTGAAAAAGGATTTTTGATGCTTCTTTCACTGCCTTATTAAGCTCCCTCCAGTCATAAGTTGAGCAGTTTCCATAGCACACTGTGATATAGAATGTAAGAACACCATCACAGCTCTGTAAAAATCACACATCCCTGCCTTTAATTCCTTAAACTTCCTGAGTTGTCTCAGAAAGAACAATTGTTGGTGGGCATTTTCTGCACAATATAGCTAACATTGATATTCCATTTAAGAGAAGAAGAATTGATGGTATAAGTCCAACAGGCCAGGAAACTTGAGCGATCAAACCAGATTCTATTATTGCCCAAATTGTACGTTTGAAAAATCCATCGCAATTTACAACTTGGACCTGATGTAGTGCCTGTTCTTTTCTTGTGAAATGCCGAATTATTGGCGTAATTTAAGATGCACTCACTTTCAGTTTGATCATGGACAAATTCACATAATCTGAATTTCTTAGTGTCTTTCTAACCTGTTTGACCGGTTCTTCTTTTAACAAAGTTTTTTTTGTTGTGTTACCAGATCTCAGTGATTAACTGGGTGAGTATAACGTTATCTTAACTGATTAATGCTTCAGCCAAAAACCACCAACCCAAGATGTAATTCACCTGAACTATTCTTTTTTGAAATACAATTGTTTGCTAGTCACATGCAGAGTCTGATGACGAGATGGATATGAATTTCATCTAAGTGTGTCAAGAGAGGAGTCTGTGTTAAGCGTAGTTTAGCGCAAAGGCTGGCTGTAACTGTGCACAGTAATTTTTTTTTTTTTAGAAAGCTTCTTCCATTGCATAGTTTCAATTTAGCCGTTCAAAGGGTGGTCCACAAGCTTGTTTTTGTCTTATACCTGGACTGCAATTACACACATTAGGGAGAAATGTTTGACTTGAAGCATTGCCTAATCTTATTCTACACCATTTGCAAATGCAGAAATCAGCGTGTGTGTGTGTGTGTGTGTGTGTGTGTGTGTGTGTGTGTGTGTGTGTGTGTGTGTGTGTGTGTGTGTGTGTGTGTGTGTACAAGTGTATAAGTGTATTTCCAGGAACTCTCCATGCTCCTGTTTCCCCTCCCATGTGAGGTCCGAGTAAATCTATCTGACTGATGCCTTTGTCTGCTTTTCAGTGTTGAGCAACCCAGCTCAGCTTCTATTGGAGCTGTAATTACTGTACGTTCGCTACGCACACATACAGACTTGGTCAATATTGACCCTGCAAGAGGGAGAACACAATTCCAGCAGATAGGGAGGTAAGACGCTGAGCTAACTTATGTTGACAGGGTGGGATAGAGCTGATGTTAGTGAAGGCATATTCTTATCTACTTCTTAACTGATATTTAATAGCATTGTTGAATTTCAAGTTGTGTGGAAGGGGTTTGCCTTTCTGTGCACGTCCAACATTTCCCAACTATGCCGATTGGTGGATAAGATGGAGTACTTTAAGGAGCTTCGATATCGCGTTTTCCATGTGGAGAAATCATTATGAAAAAGATAAATGATTCTTCCTCGCGATTTCACGTCAGCTCATGTCTGTCCAACCATATTATTCAAGATGCACTTTTTCAAGGCTTTCATGTGTCCCTGTTGAGTCTAGAGACCCCCAAAGTAAGCCAAAAGAGCAACAACAAGCTAGCCAGATTTTTCTGCTGGATATGAGGTCCTATGGGATTGCTGTGCCATCGAACCCCCTCCAGCTATGTGACCATTTCTGCCATCCTGGGTGAATTTATGCGATTGTGACTACCTCGTACCTTGACCTATAGTAACACAGTAGGCTACTAGCTAAGCAGGCTACTTGTTCGGTTGCTGGCTTCAAGAACCAACAGAAAAGCCTTCTTCTGCCCCCATCAACTGAGGATGTGAAGACCCAGTGGATTAACTTTATTTTTGACTTTGAAGCTAGTTATTTTGCAGGTTAGCCTGTTGTAGTTAGCCAGTTGGATAGTTTCAATTGTAGGTTGACATACTGATCAATGTGAGAGTCAGTAACCATATGGTCATGTCCTGCCAATAGGGTCAGAAGTTTAGCCTTTGTCTAAGTATAGGGATTGAGTAACTGTACTTTCTTTCGACCACTTGTTGCATGTCATTTCCCAGCTCCCTTTCCACTCATTTCCTGTCACTGTCTAAAATAAGCATGAATATCATGCAAGTGGGTGCCAAGCAACAATAGGGGCTCTGGGGGCAGGATGCTTGCAGGCTAGCCAGCAAGGGGGCAGGCAGGCTGGAGGCTAGTGTTCCTAAATCTAGCTGACTGGGAGGCAGGCCGGGACTCGGGCAGGAGGCTGGCAGTCAGGAGGTTAAGGTACTTGCTGGCCAGCATGGATGCAGAAGCAGTAACAGTAAAGTTAAAGTGCCTATGACATGGCTGAACCCTTCTTCTTTATACTGGAGATGTATTTTGCAGTAGTTGAACAGGCACTGAATTGGCATTTTTGGCTAGTTTGTACTGTCATGTGGGTGTAAGTGAGATGCCAAGGGAAGAACCCAAATGCAGTCAATGCAGGCTAGCAGCAACAACTCAGGGGTTTATTGCAAAGGTGAAGTTACATGTGCTTATTGGCATGTCCAAACAGAAATAGAATAGAGTCCAAAGGATAGCAGGAACGGGTACAGGGTTTAGGGTTCAGGGTTCAGCAGGGTACAGGATTCAGTAACGGGTTAGGGTAAAATGATGCAGGTCCAAGTCCAGGTCATGGGCCTCTGGTGCTGGGTAGAGAATGACAATGAAGGGAACAGCGAAAGTTTTCACCTGTTTTTTTTCTCCAACCTGTCTGATAGGCATACTAACTTCTAGCAATCCAACCGAGTGCAAAATTTGTATTACCCATATTCATCAAACAATTCCTGACCAAAAAAAGCTTCCTTGGAGGAACATGGATATGTGTAGCAGATTTATCCTCCCTATTTATCTTCACACTGCTGCTGTGCAAAGCCCTGTGTATAGCCGTGTTTGAACAAGCAACTCTACGTACAAGGCTGTTGTGATTTGAGCATGTGTGTACAGTACCAGTCAAAAGTTTGGACACACCTCCTCATTCAACTACTTTGAAGAATCTAAAATATAAAACATATTCTGGTTTGTTGAGCATTTGTTTGTTTACCACATAATTCCATATGTGTTCCTTCATAGTTTGGATGTCTTCAATATTAATCTACAATGTAGAAAAAAAATGAAAAAATAAAAACCATTGAATGAGAAGGTGTGTCCAAACTTTTCACTGGTACTGTATGTGTGTTATGAAACATTGCTATGCTATGCTATGCTATGTGACATTCCATCTCCACTGAAGCCCATCATTAGGCCCCGGGCACAATTTATTTAGTTTCTGCTTAATCATACGAATGAGCATTTAACCTTAAGAATGAACACAGGGTACCTTTCTGTATAGAAACAAACAAACAAGCAAAAAAAGATAGAAATAAAGAACACTGGAAAGAAACTCATACATTTTGCAAAAGGTTGAAAGATCAAATGAGATCTGGTCTAAATGGCAATAAAAAAATATGAAATCACTCTGATTGGTTGAATAGGTTTTTGGCTGTTTTGCCATCAATACGTCAGTTGCAGGATGTTTGTTCCTGGTGCAGTTTGTGTCATAGAGGGCTGTTTTACAAGTTGAAATGTTGACTCGAATGTGGAGAGAGACTATTACTCTACTGTACTAACTGAGCCTCTCTCACAGCAGGAAGCCAAGCAATGTCAATATGACACGCCATGTGAACACAGACAACATGACAGGCCTGGCAGGTCATTTGTTCTTCATTCTGCTCCATTGCCATTTGTTACCCTTCATTTACCACTCACCTCTTTCCTCTCTGACTTATTTGCAGTGTGCAAATCAACCCCATGTACTCTACTATGTACATCCCCCGTTTGTAGAAACCAGTAAAAATTACAAGATGTGAAAAGAATCCAAGATAAAACGATATTTTATGAACTGTGATGTAAAACTTTATAGTGAAAGGCTGGCTACTGTCCTACTCATCTTACGTGACAGCAATGGATGTTCCTTTATCTGATCTGTCATTGAATCTAGGTTTTATAGAAAACCTAGAAAATGTACATGGTTCTATGGTTGATGCAATGACTTAACCCTGGCAAAGCAGGATAGCCACTCGCTCTGGACAGTTGGGACTTAAATTAGCAGTAGACTGGACATTGAATTTTTTGGCGTTGTTATTATGACTTGTACAAGAGATAATTATGATTGTTGTTAGTTGTTATGGTGACAACACAGTAAGGCCGTAAAGTGTTGTTGCAGCTCTGGAAACCCATGGCTGGCTAGTTGCTAGTTAGCTTGTACCTTACCAGAGTGGTGGGGAGTGAGGCGGAGGGACCCAGTGAGCAGCTGGCCACCATACTTTCATGCTACAGTGGTTAGAGAAAAGGACTGAATGTGGACGCAGAGCCAGTAAAGGCCGCAGTGTGGATCTGTACTGTGGTATCGTCCCAAACAGTACAGGCCCATCAGGTTTCTCCCTGTCCTATTGGATAATACTTCTGTCATAACCATTGATAAGCAAATCTGTCTCGGCCATCTTTCATCAGGGTGCCTGATCTGTATCTTACTCTTTGACCTTTGACCCTGAGCCCACAGTATGTGCAAAAGAAACACAGAGAGAACACAAATCAAAGACACTGTAGCTGTTTCTAAAATCAGACTGTTCCTTCTCCAAAGACTGCATTTCAAGCCCAAGTGAGAGTGAGACAGAGCTTGAACATATGCGGTTAAAAGAATGCTGGTGGATGACAGAACTGTTTCCCCTTACATTTCACAACTTGTTTATTGTTCATTTTTACTTGTATAAAGTTGTTTGTTACTCATTAAATGGAAGGAATCTCATGACCACATGATATTCCCCATGTTTTTGTGTTGATGTTCATCAGTCCCTGGTAATCCACACGGAGTAATGTTCATTTTGGTAGCCCTAGGCATGTCTACCATCATTTGAAATGTAACTTGATAGAGATAAATGGAAGTAACTGACCTCCATATGCAGAATCTACTGTATATGTAATGGCTATAAATACACATATATTTTATAATCAACTTGGTAGGCCAGTGATATAGGATGCATACCAACTCTCTCGCTCTGAAGTCCTAATCCAGAGAAATAATATTTGTAAAACCAAAAAAACAATAATTGTTTTCTACACATCCATCAAGTGATGACGTAAAGTGTCACGATACTACATGACTGTGGTGAGGCTGGCCCATTAATGACTGTGTTGTGGCTCTGCCCAGCTGTCAAAAGCTTTCTGATAGAGGTCACTGATGTACTGTCATCTATGACAAATGTTAAGCCTTATTTTCAAGCGGTCGGTTTGCTTGGAAAACAAGTGATGAATATAGAGCAGCACATTTTTGCTTTTACATCCTTGTAGCCAAACTGCCAAAACTATAAAAATAATTAAAATGTATAACTAAGTAAATCAGATGGTCTTGGTTTGGATATTCATGCTCATAACTGGCATAAAGCATACTCAATAGAATAGGAACACTTTACTTATGGTCCCTTTTATAATCACTAATCAGTTCTGTGCTTGGTCCTTTTAATCTACATTAACAATATTATACCAACACAGATATCAAACAAATTGGACAAACAATTTTTGATCTACGGTCAGGTGTCAAAAATATGTTTTTTCAAAAAAAAAAAAATGGCGTAAAGTCTAGTCAGCTGGACTTATACGGTCCAAGGTTTTTTAATAGAGCATATTGAGCTGGATATGTGTGTCAAATTGGAGTGAGGGGTGTTGCCTTTCCAAGCAACGTGTTTTGGGCGTTAATTACAATTGGAGTGATATTTTTTGGGAAGCACTAGTACATTTCCATTTATTTGGGCAAGTTATTCTGGCTCGTTCCAGCTCAAATAATAACAAACCGACACAAACCCTTCGGTGCTTGAACCCTAATAAAAATCCTTTGTGCAATCAGCTGTTGTGTCCTTGACTGTGGAGATATCTGTGCTCCCATGCTGCTCATTCTACCTTGAAACAACTTGAAAAACCTGTGCGCTGTGTTACATTACAGGAGACAAAGATCGTGCTCATCACTGTGTACTATATGAAAAGGTAGGATGGTTTCACAAGCAATGAAGAGATCTACACTCTATGCCCCTTTTTTATGTAAAGCTGGCTCAGAATATCACATATCTTCTAAAATTTAAAACCACTGTTCATCAGAGCAGATACCACCGCTAAAAATACAGTGCAAAATAATTTAAATTCCAACTGAGTGATATTAATTACTACTACTACTTTGGACCATTTTAGATGTATGTTTGTATGTATGAGCTTGAAAGACATAATTGTCAAAAAGCCTAAATCTCTACAATATTCGCAAACGTTCATAATTCTTGTGATGTAATACGTCAAGATAATAATCAACAAAGTGCTGAAAACAAGGCACATTCGTTTTTTTTACTTCTTTTTGTAACGGTGGAAAAAGTGACATTCTCGTTATTTTACGTGCAATCTGCCTATGTATCTGAGAGCTGCACGTTTTATTCCTTTGTTCAGAAATGTTCTTACCAACATTGGGTTATTTTAAGGAAAAGCAGTATGAATGAGCAGGAAAAGTAAGAACCTTTTCTGACTTCATTCAGGTGAAGTTGCACAAATAAGAAGAAACGTGATGAAAGTACTGCTACAGTGCCAATGGAAAGTAAAAGAAAGTACTACTTATTTAAGCCCAAACCATCATCTTTTCTTTCCTTAACCCAGCAAAGTAGTTTGGTTGCCTAAACCTAAATTGCTCCCATGTAGGTGGCACTTAATTAACACATTACTGCTACCACCACGTGATAAAAACACGCTGCTAAGAGATGGTGGTCATTTCAGATAAGTCTTTGAAATAACAGCCATGGTTTGATATGTCAGTCAGTTGTACGTTATCGTTTCCTCCAATCACATTGGTTATTCCTTAACCCAGGATTTTTATCTCAATCGACATAGATCAATTCAGCACTGTAATATTTTCTGTTAAACTTTAACTCCATTTGCTTTTATGAGCTCACCACCTCTTGTTCACAATCTTATCTGTCACTTTTGGCCTTAGAAACCCTTCGCGGAACTTTGTCACGTAGCCTTGGGAGCACAAGAAAAACATAAGTGATGTCAAATGATACAAATCAGCTCCTGTACAATCCTCCAAAGAAATGTTTTTTATATGCAACATACAATCATCAAAAGGGTCCAGTGCTACACAAATACTAAGTAGAGTATGTAGGCTTAGCTGCATGTATGTCACTGAGATAACCTGTTGCCATGCCAACTCATTAGCTGCTTTAATTTCTCTCACCTGTGTTGTCTAATACATTTTACACTTAGTTCAGCACATAGTTCACATGCATTTTCAAAGATTTATTTAAAAAAATGTAATAAAAAATCTGAAATCCTAATTCTAACACATTATCGCTCCATATTTTGGAATGTTTGACCCATGGTATTGCTCGTTTGAAACATGTACGTGTGTCACCTGGATACCTGAGTACTTAGTACTCCCCACCCTCCCCCACCTGACTTCTTTCTCTCTGTTTGGTCAGTGATTCAGAATGAGTGCTGGAGACATATTTACCCAATGCAGTCACAATTCCGCCAATGACATTTATGAGCAGGAATCGTGACAGGAATACACACACACACACACACACACACACACACACACACACACACACACACACACACACACACACACACACACACACACACACACACACACACACACACACACACACACACACACACTGAGCTAGGGATCATGTTCATATACAGAAAAAATCTATGTGCACCATAGACTGTATATAAGAAGTGGACTTAGTAACGGTGACGTCACTCATTGGTTTGTGGACTGTTGTTTTGAAGCATAGATTTTGGCATTTTTGGGGTATTTGCTTTTTCTTGGGAGGACTGCTGCTAAGATGTCAGAATGTGCTGACATCACTGGAACAGAAGTCCAGCAAGGAACCGTTGGGATAGAAAGATCTTTATTATTTTTTGGCCTTTATTCAACAGTTTACAGTAGAGATTGAGTTGTTGGGAGGAGAGAGTCCATGTCCCCATTTACTAGTTGGGGCTTTTGGTACCTTTTCATTCTTTAATCTACAGAGTTTAGAGCCTCTTAGTTTGCCTCTACATGATGCGACTCAGTTGACTGTGGTAACATAATTGCATTACAGTAAGCACAGGTCTGGGGATGCAGTTGATTAACTTAGTATTGCTCACTTGAGATCTAAAAGTAAACCTGTCATTCCTGAAATAAACATGTAATCAAGCAAAACATATAAGCATTAGTCGTCTGCATAATGTTAAGGTCATATGTACTTTCAGTGGTGTGGATGAATCTAGTGTTTGACTATTCATCACTTGCAGTACAAAACTTGCCCTTACAGTTAAAATATCTAAAGAACCAGAACTAGTCAAAATGTGAACCCTCAAAAAGGGGATTTTACTGTTTCATGAGGACATTTAATTGCCAGAGTCTTAGACATAACTCAATAAAACACACACACAGTGAATCTGCACCCCGTGTCTGTTTACAGACTTGCTGCGTCAGACAACACAATCCAGCGATCCAGTAAATCCTGTAACCCATTCAAACCACCAGACCTGAAGAATCCAAACCACTTGACAACTATCTACTGGTCGGTTGCCCAATGTCTCAGCCTCTGCGTGGGACTGTCAGTCCAATTGCAACACATGCCATTCCTGTTTCTCATTACAGTGCAATACTTCTTCTGCGAAACACAAACATATGGGTAATGACAGCAAGGAGTGTGAGATAAATTGAGATAGTTATATACTTTCTCGTTTTAGAATCTATTGATCTATTGTTGAAGTTTAGGAAGAGCATGGAAGACAATAAATTAGAAAGATAAAAGCGATATTAAGGTGGGAGAGTGAAAGAATGATAAGGGTAAAGAAAAGAAGAGATCTAGAGTGAGGTAGACAATGATGGGAGTCAGAAAGTAAAAGAGAGAAGGAAAGGGATGGAGGGAAATGGGGACAGAGTAAGAAAAAAAAGTGGAAAGAAGAATGTGTCATTGGGCTCTCCGCATGCTGATTTAGAAGAGAGAAAGATTGTAAACAGTCATATATCAAGAGTTCCCTCCGAATGTTTTTATGGCAACTGGTGGATTATGACATCCTCGGTCAATTACGTCTCCATGGATACAGTCTTGGCATCAAGCGTGCTGCAAACTGCTGGAAAACACACACACAGTGACGTTATGTAATGCGCAAGCATGTTGTTTCAGACCACAGTCAGACAGCCATGAAACGGAAATGAGGAGCCAGAGAGACACACAACACTCTCTGCGTGATAAGAAACAGAAAGAGAGTGATATAAACAAATACCAGACTTTATCTCCCACCTACGCTCTGTCTCGATTATCTTTTAGTCACAGATCAATTCAGTAGATATTATGCTATGTGAATAATAAACGTGACTTCTTGAATGACAATGTGTTTTGTTCACTTGAATTTACATAATCTGGTAGAAACAGAGGGAATTTACCAACATCATGAAGGGGAAATATTTTATTAAAGGTGTCACTTGGAATTATGTCCATGTCGGATGATTCCTCACGTGATGTACATCCAAGGCCAACTTTCAATACCAACACAAGCAGTAGTGCTAGGTTATGTAGAAAGGTTGGAAAGTGAGGGGTTGGAGGTCGGGGTGAATGTGTAGCGTGTCCAACTTTGCATTCCATCACACAGAAAGATAACCTTTTTCCCAACCTAAACCAAGTGTTTTATTTGCCTAACCTTAACCAAACCTTTACCATAGTTCAGTCAGCCTTTGACCTAAAATACATAACATTTAATGAACATGAACACATTTAAACAGTCATAATTCACATATAACCAAATGCTAATAGAGGGGGGGTAGGAGGGAGTTGACATAATTGGAGTACATGATTGGAGGGTGTATGGAACAAGTGAAGAGTTCGTAACAAAACAAACTTTTTTCTTCACAGGATATTAGGTTTAGGCAACAAAACTTATTAGTTTGAACAAGGAAAAGATCGTGATTGATGTTAGCTTCACTGACTAGCGACTTTTAACAAAATAAGTCAAATCTGACACAAACAGCAGTTTTTGGGGTGAAGTTCCTGTGTTTGTTCGACTCATCAACCACTGTGTTATCACTAGTGGCCGGGTAAGTCAGTGGGCAGTATAAAACAGGCAATAAAAGGTGTTTTGTGAAAGTGTGAGTTGGCGCAACCGTGAGAGGTCCTTGAGCACACAGCCGTAAGTGGCCACCCAAGATATCGTGCAGTTTTCTGCAGCAGAATGTGAGATTAGCCGTCGTCAGACACAGGTGCACACTCACTCATGAAACCCATGCATTTGAAAGCACTTCTCATAATTCTCCTGGCGGAGATAATAAGAAAAAAAGCATCAAACTTGCTCTGCACGGTTTTTTTTGCTTAGAGTAACAGGACAGAATTCTGCCTGTAGAAGCAAGTCTGAATGAATGGTAGCTCCCTGTGTGTGTGTGTGTGTGTGTGTGTGTGTGTGTGTGTGTGTGTGTGTGTGTGTGTGTGTGTGTGTGTGTGTGTGTGTATGTGCTGCTCTGTCTCTGTCTGCGAGTGTTTTTTGCTTGGTGGCATCATTTACCCTCCTAAGCCCTATTTACAGTACCTTAATGACAGGACCACAGGCATGATGATGCGTCACTGCTACACATTAAACACACACACACACACAAACACAAACACACACACAGACTGGCAGAGGGTCAGTTTACATGCGCGGCGTGACTGTGGTGTATTTAAGTATTTAAAGCGTCATAAACAACAAAGCCCACAGCAGGGCCAATGACTCAGATGAGAGGCAAAATTGCCCTTAATGGAGTGTAAAAGACTGCAGATGCAAACAGTGAGTCTGCGGGCGAACGTCAGACACCGGCCTAAACACTGTTTTAGGGGCTGAAATTACAGTTTAGCTGCTGCTCTGTCTACCCCCAACAGGCAATTTCAGGAACCTGCAGCGTCGCATGCTGACGAGAGTTTATCCATTCATTCACTTGGTCATTCATCTCTCTCCCCTTAACAGGGAACAACACATTAGGAGTGGAGCCTCTCTTACAAATACAGCTGATTACAGGACAGCCATCACCTCAACAAAAACAAAAGGGAAAATGTCAGGTTAAAGGAAAAGTGCAACATTTTCAAGAGGAATTTAGTCCAGACACTAGTAATGTTTCCAAAATCTGTTGGGAAATTTTAGAGGGAAACCCATGAAGACGAAGGGGCCTCGATATTAGGTAATATTGCAGGTGTCACCTGAATTTCCCTTCATCATTTTAGTTCATCTTTTGCTTTAGTCGCGCTGTATTAAAATTTGAATTGAATGATTGGTCTAAAAATGTTAGAATATGGGGAAAAATGTCTATCAGTGTTTCTCAAAGTCCAAAATGATGTCCTTATATTTCTTGTTTTATCTGCACCTCATTGATATTCAGTTTACCGTCCCAAAGGATTAAAGAAACCAAAACATTTTCACATTTAAAAGTCTGGAATCACAGAATTATTATCTTTTTTTTATTAAAACATTTAATCAAATTAACGTATGGATCAAAATAGCTGCAGAATAATTTAATAGTTGGCAAACATTGGATTGATTGTTGCATTCTAAACTTTTGTCCCTTATTCTACTGAGATAATGAATAAGTAGAAAGTAAAAAGTTAAGTAAAACACAACAACAGTGTAAAATGTGCACTTTCAATTGTAAATGTGCACTTTTAAATCAAACTTCATCATATGCATATGTCTGCACGCACACATAAACTGGTTACAGTGATTGCGTGTGTGTCATTATCATCTTCGGTGCACCTGGGCCTTTGTGTGCCATGACGAAGAATTTTATCAGAGGGCTTAAGACAAAACCTTCCACCACTGCTAATCTGTATTCTCTTATCAACGCCTCCTCAAACCACAATCATATGCTAACTGCTTCACACTCCCTCCGTAGGGCTAACGGGAGATAACATTGGTGCTCAGCTATCGCTAGCGCTACACTAACACGCATTAGACTATTAATAGCGGTTGGCTAACACTATGTGTGCTCTAAGTCAAACTTGAATAGATTTTGTTTTAAATAGAGAGCAAACACAAAACCTGATGACTAATGAAATGAAAGGAAAACTGTCATAATGCCCTGAGGTGTAGAGATATGTGCATTTATGCGTTGACCTCGTCGTTGACATTTTTATATATACATTGTAATGATATAAATATACAATTCATCAAATTTCCCTTATAAATATCACTTTTTCTATATCATTCAGTATAACTATTCAGCTGCAGATGGGGTAAGGTAATGCTTTTAGTTGAAAAGTGAAAATACATCTCTTTGAGCCATGTCAGTGGCAGTTTATGTGTTTAGTTTACTTCGAGTGGTACAAGGTACTTTAAAGTGTTAATGGTTCTGGGTTGAACAGAGACTCCATTGCAGGAGATGAGAAAGTTTAAGTAGAGCAAAAAAAAACAGACAACGTACACTGGTTAATAGCTGGAACATAATGAGCACATGACATGGGAACAGGCAAAACAAGGAAGTTTATAGCAGAGTAGACTAATGGCAAAATTAGGGCCCTGTACAATGAACCAGTTCAACATACACAGGGCATCTTGCGGTCATCTGGCTTAACTAACCCTAATAACTAAGATCCTGCTAAACTGTCCTACAACAGTGGTTATCAACTCTGTAAATCCGGCCAGGGTTTCTCCATTTTAGCCAAGAGTGCGTTCACATTAAAAGGGCAGTTTTTGCAGCATATGACCAATCGCAGACATGAACAAGCTAGAAGCAGAGCAGCATATTTGACACACGAAGAAGAAACTATAATATACAAAAAAAGCGAAGACGTTAAACACATAACCCGGGTTTAAGCAACACAGTTACAGGAAATGCATAAAAAACAACTTGCAAAAAAAGAAACAAAAACTACACCATCTAGGGCACGAGTAGATCCAACTATAGTTCTATTATTCCATAACATTAATGTGTTGCTTGGATATATTCCTATAGAATTTAATGAAATAAAATAGATTAGATTAGGAGAGACTTTATTCATCTCCTTTGGGAAATTATGGAGTGTACGACAATTGTACCCTTATTCTTTCAGCTGTGTGAAAGAGACTCCAGAGCAAATAAAAAACTATGTGCTTGTGATGGCTGATGTAATATCAATCTGTAGAATTAGAGAGCTGAATACAGATGTATGACAGCAAGCTGTAACACTGATTTCCTGGTTTTACTGATTTCCTGGTTTTACCTGGAGAGTCAGTGAAAACCAAATGAAAGCTGTAGTTAGGTAAATACAAGGCCACAGCCCTAAGCCTGATGCATTAAAATGTGTTTGGTGTGCAGGCGTGCAGTGTGTCATATGTGAGATAAGATTGATGCCATGGAGCGTGAATGTGTGTGTGTGTGTGTGTGTGTGTGTGTGTGTGTGTGTGTGTGTGTGTGTGTGTGTGTGTGTGTGTGTGTGTGTGTGTGTTGTGTGTTTTGAGTTTGCTGAGCCAGTCTGACATGATTCATAGAATTTTGACAAACAGCGGAATTGTGAGAGCTGAATTGTGAAACCCTTTGAGGGGTTTCAACCTACCTTGTGTATTTCTTGTTTTGGGTTCTCCCAAATCCTACCTAAGACATAGTATGCAACCATATTTACATGACAATGATGTGTCATTTGACAATTTACCTTACCTTTTAATGGCTCTTAAAACGCTGTTTTCTATGAAAAATCTGCTAATGAAGTCATATACTTAGAGCATCACAGCTGGACGAGAGGGCCATTGACCAAGCTGTCGTATTTCACGAGTTGGGAGTGACAATGGGCTGGACCTAAAACAAAAAGGGTTTTGCATGTATGAGGATCAAAAAACCTGGTCCAACATCTTGAATTTGAAAATGTAATCTTTTATTACAGGCAGTAAATAGTCACTGTAAGAACCACACTTTCCCTTTCACAGTAGCCAACTTTATTACAAATTAAACAATTTTTTATTCAGTAATTTCAAAGGGTATAAACAAGGTAATCTGCAGCTTTGACAAACATTTCACACTATATATATATATATATGGTAGTAATAAGATACTTGAGTTACTGAGAAAGTTTCTTTATAAGATCAGTAAATCCACCCTCAGTTATGTTGACATGATGAAGTCCATTCCTAGAAAGCTGCTTTCTCATATTGTTAGTGTCACTGGTGTCGAATAACTAATTTGTTGTCAGGGTAACCCCTGGTGACAGTTGCTACAGTAATCCCTATACTATTACTTTAAATACTTTTGTGTGTTTATTAAGTGTCTTCTTATGAGATATGATTACCTGACTAATGTTTCACAACTTCTATTATTTCACCTCTGTATCTCTTTACAACAAATGCATTCTTCTTCTGGGTTCTATAGGTCATTTCTGTAAAGACAAGCTTAAAACTGAATGCATTTTTATACTTTGCAGAGTTAATGCATTAATATTAGGGATGAGCGAGTATAACATTATCTGTATCTGTTCAACCAACTAAATTATCGGCAATTGTATGATCTGAGTTTAAACCGGAAGGGGGTAGAACTTAAACCGGAAGCTATTCAAGCATCGACTGTATATGACTGTATATAAGAAGCAGACGATGTAAGATATCCCATTGGTTTGTTGACTGCAGTTTGAAACCTAGAGTTAAGCTTTTCGACTATCGCCATCTTGTTTTTTCTGCAGCCAGTGAACAGAAGTGACCATATTTGGACTGCGGAGGAGTGACACCCTTGTATATACGTCGTATATGGCTCTGGTAGCGAGCTGTCAATCACAAAGTAGCCCCGCCCTGATGCAGGCCCTGCTTTATGGTCTATTTGGCTCTAAATGGACCATAATTTAATAAACGAACTTCATTCTGTATTGAAAAAGACTGTAACTCGGTTACAGCGGCTCCCGGGTACAATGATGACTCCGGAGGGCCGGAAACACCGACCAATCAGAGCAGAATGGGCCTTTGGTGAGGAGGGCCTTTAAAGAGACAGCCGCTATAATGAAGCACATACAGGTGTATGCAGGCCAGCGTTATGAGATTAAGAACACATTTTTGTTGAACATTTAAACTTTTTCAGGGAAACCCCTAGAATACAAGTATGAACCTAAAATACTAAATTGTTAAAACTTCCCTAACATTTATAAAGCAAAATTTGAAGCGGTTACCAATCCACCTGGACTTCTATCCACAGCAAAGACTGACTGTAAAGAAAAAAGAAAAAAAAGGGACCTGACACACTGCGTGTGTTTGCTGTGTGCTAAGTGAGTGTGATGGCTGCATTTAGCAGGAGCAGGGTGATTATGGTGATGTATTACCAGGAGCTGTTATGGTTGGAGCTGACAGCTGAGGCCAAACATTTTCACACAGACCTGTCTGGGGGGAAGTAGAGACGCTGTCAGGTTTGTTTAAGCTGAAGGAGCTTTGTCGCACTCTTTCATAATCTCTCTCTGTCTTTATCCCCCCCCTCTCTCCCTGTCTCTCTTTCCGTCTCGGTTCTCCTGCTCTGAACCCTCTCTTTCTCTCTCTTTTTCTTTCACCACACTGCCTCGACCTAGGTGGGCCATGGACACGGTCCTACTCCTTTTCTTCCCTTTTCGTTCTCCTTTCTTTTCTTCCTATCTCAGGTGCAGACACATAATTACAGTATGGGGCTCAAGTCAGTCTCCAGCTCCCCCCCAGATATGCTGCCTTTTAACTGTGTCCAATCCTGTGTTTGTTTGCACTGTTCGTGTTTCAGTGTGTGAGTGCCCACATATGCAGCTGTGTGTCTAGATCTATGTGCATCATGTGTGTATGCGTCTGAGAGTTGACTTCCAGTGGTTGAGAGTGTGTTTTTTCTCCTCTCTTTATTTCTCAGCATCTAAATAATAATAACAACAGATGAAAGGGAAGAGGAAACCACACACACACACACACACACACACACACACACACACACACACACACACACACACACACACACACACACACACACACACACACACACACACACACACACCAAAGAGCCACAAGCAGCTCCCTGAAATAAGAGACACACTTCTGGAACAGACAGCGGATGCCTAAAAAACAAAGAGTGGTGATTAGAAAGGTTTCACAGTGACGTCTCTTCATCAGTCAGTGCACACTCAGCCAGTAGCTAAATGCAACACTACCTCAGAGGTAGACAACACAGTTGATTATGTCAGTTAGCAGTGGGGAACCCCCAGGTATATCTCTCACTCAAACTCACTCAAACTCAACTGCCACCAAGTCTCTGTACTTACAGTCCGTTTTGAACATGTTTACATACTATTTAAACATTTTTAACAAGATTGCCATCAATTTCACTTAAAATGTCTACATTCTGCTAATAATAATAATAATAATAATTCAGTTTTATGTGACTGCTTACACACTGAAAGTGAATAGTTAGACAAAAGCATTAAGATCTTAGCTCTTGTAACCATGCCTTAAACAAAGGCACCAAAACTGCAAACACATATTATGCTTTGCACTTTGTTTGCAATTCTGCAACCCACTTGTTACAAAACACCACGATCTTTCCTTATATTGGACATACATCTCTTGGATCAGTGGGATACCAGTCTATTCAAAAGCAACACAAACCCACACCTGTACACATTAAGAAACACATCAGTCTGAGCCTTAGCACTACAAGTAGACCTCTGGTAAGCTCACCTCTGAGAGTTTTGTAAAAGTTAAGGCAGTGAGAGTGAGAGGAAGAGGACGAGAGAGTGGAGTAGGAGGGCTTGACCCTAACAGAAGGCAGGATCGTTCAATTTTATTTTTGCCACCATACTCGTAAGGATTATTAGTTTGTAGATTTTTTCTACAATGACACTGCTGAATGTATGTTATCGTGAAGTTGTATTTTGAGAACTACTGAGCATGTCATGGCCATGGCCATGTCTCTGGTTATTCCTTGTGTTTCATGTGTTTTCCCTTGCCCTTGTGTCTCCTGTGCTCCCTTGTTTGTTTATCTCTGTGTGTGTGTCTGTGAGGTGGGCGTGTCACCCCTCTCACTCTCCCCAGCTCCCTGATTACTGCCAAGCATACTCACCTGCTCCAAGCCACACACCTGCCTTCAATCTACTCATCAACTCAATCTACTCATCTGCAGTATTTAAACACCAGTCTCACACACACTCACTGCCAGATGGTTCTCCGCATTATGCCAGACCTTCCAATGTTATTCCCCGGACTGATTTCCCGTTGCCGACCCTGCCTGCCTGTCTGGACTTCCCTGCCTTGCCTGTGCCCTGGTCAACGACTCAGCCTTCTGTCCCCGACCCCGAGTTTAGCCTCCGCTTCTTCTGATTTCCGTCTGCCTGATCCCCTGCCTTTTTCCCTCTGTGAGTCATATCCTGTCTGTCTGCTGAGTTCTCCGCTTTGAGTAAAGCTCCAGAACTTTATCTGTCTCCTGGTCGTTCTGCTTTTGGGTCCACACCACACTCTGTGACAGAGCAAACTAAATCATCTGGTGAGAGTCACGAGGTATGGCAGAAGATTCCAGAAAAATGGACCATGTGATGCATTTTTTTTGCCCAAACAGTTCTTTGGTGCCTGTAAGTTGTATTAAGGTATATTTGATTTCACAAATACACACTCTCTCAGAGTGTATTTGTCACTCGCCACTCACACACTCCCCCACAGTGTAAATACAGCTTTGTAGCCTATCATACTGATCTAGGTCCAGTTGCATTAAAATATTTCACATCATGAAAATCAGTTCCCTAAAGTTTGCGGTTCATTCCAAAGACACAAACCATGCATCCACCAGTTTGATGTGGTCTCTGAGAGTGCTCCACTGCCAAACAACCATCTGTTTATGTGATATGAAATTAGATTATCCTTTCATTTTGGAATAATACACTTCTCATGTTCATTCTCATGTTCACCAGTGGAGGCCAGGGCCACACACAGTAGGAGCTACTGCCAAATAAAATGATATGCATTTTTCCTCTCTCGAATAATCTTCCTTCAGTTGGTTGCAGTGAATGATGAAATGTTTAAAACAGAGATCTTTTAGATTGATCCAACAACTTGCAGCCAGTGATTAGTCCATTTGTACCTTAAGGACAATGCTGGAGTTATTCTAATTAAACTGTTCCACCACTGTGATCCAGACTAAATTGACTTGGCAGATGTTGGCAGCATTTCCATTTATATTTGACAATTGATTCAAGAAATCATATGTTTTCATCTTTTCAGCATTTTCTGTCATTGCTGTGCATTAGCTAAAGTGTTTTGTTTTCCTTTTATGACAAAAGCACCGCAGCTAGGAGGGGTAGTTCTTGGATATCAACTCAAACATAAAAAAAATGATGCACTTGTTAATTACTTTTTTTTTTCAGTGGCAGATTAATCCACATTTTGGTATTCTAGTGAGTATTTTTTGGCAGCAGGACTGTGTATATTGGATTGAGTCAAAATAAACTGTGTGTGGTCATGGTGATGAAGGAACATGTCACCCAGTGCAACAATGTGGCTCACCAATGTGTTTTTAATAGGGCTGTCAATCAAATTTATTTGATTGTCCTATATTAATGTCAAAATTTATCCCAAATTAATCTGATTTTTTTTTATCTGTCAAAATGTACTTTAAAGGGAGATTTGTTAAGTCTTACATTTTCTTATCAGCTAGGGAGTGGACAAATGTGTTTGCTCTAGATGAATTATTGGAAATCAATTAACACAAAACAATGACAACAATTGTACAGAAAACTTCACAGCTATATATATATATATATATATATATATATATATATATACATATTGCATAAAACATACTTTATGTACAAATCATAACATGGAAAACTCAAGCCCAACAGGCAACAACAGCTGTCAGTGTGTCATGGCACTGACTCTATTTTCAAAGTAGGGTTGTACCAAATGTATTTTTCATCTGAAGCTTCTATTAAGGTTTTCAAATAAGGCTTTGAATGTCTAACATTTTAATGTAATTTATGGTGCTGCTAGATTGCTCCTAGACCGCCCTGTTAAGACCGCCCTGTTAATACAGGTGCGTTCCTCCCTTTGTGTTTTTTTTTTTTTTTATTTTACCGTAGTGAAAATTTAGTTTTGAAAGGCTTAAAGCCAACAAATATGGATGAAGCACACCATTTTGTTTGATAAAAAACATTTAGTGCATTTTAGAAAGGATCATATCTATTTATTTAATAAATTACACACTGAATGTAGCCGGGGGCGGCTGTGGCGTAGTGGAGAGCAAGGTAGTTCTCCAATCAGAGGGTTGGTGGTTCAATACCTGGCTTTGGCAGTCGATGTGTCCTTGGGCAAGACACTTAACCCCAAGTTGCTCCTGAAGGCTTATATCACGCAGACCTGGGTTCATGTCTCAAAATGTTTTAATGTTCATTAACGCATTATTAAAAGTGGCTTGGACAGCCCTCTTTTTAAAATCCCTTTTAGACATGAATGGAGCTCTATGGCACGGACAAAATACAACATATAAGGCTTTGGATATGTACACAATACTAGTCATTAGGATCAGTTCATTGTTGGTTTGGGTCTGCATTCAAGTATTGAATATCATCACACTTATCTTTTAAATTGCCAGAAACTTGTTCTGCGTTCTCTATAAAGATGTGAAAAATGTACAACAATCATCCCTCATAATAATGATAATAATAATACATTTACATTTGACTTTTCAAGGTTTTCAAAGATACTTTACAAACATTAAAATCATCATAAAAAGCTACACACTAAATAAGAGTGAGATGAAAAAAAAACCTGCTGTGTAATCTCACAGAGACTCTCCCCTCAGACAGTCTCTGATATTATGAGACAGACTCAGGAGGCGGTTAAGTAGGGGATGCCTTTTCCCTAGACAGGAGGAGGAGTGGGTCGGGGAATGAGGGTCTCCCCTCTCTCTCTCATCCTTTATCCTTCTTTGCCCCATCTCTCTCTCTTCCTCTCCCCCTCTCTCCGTCTTTGTCTGGTTTAAATGGATTTGTAGGTATTTTCCGAGATTTGATGGTAGCTCTGGTCAGGATGACGTTGAGTTGCAGCGCTTTGTCAGCTGGTCTCATCAGTCTTATTTTTTCCTCTCTCTACCCTAGTGCTCCAGGGAGTCTTACAGATACCAAAGAGGGCAAGGATCACAGAGTCCCAGACACTGACAGTCTGAGGTGAACCTCCTGAATCTACAGGAAGGGGGAGTCGAGGTAATGGGTAGTTTGTGTGCGTGTGCGTGTGCGTGTGCGTGTGTGTGTAGTCCACAGCCACAGGGATATTTAGAATAATTGAAGGATGTGCCATGGTCAGGTGGCTCTATCAGGAAGGGCAGTGCAGATGTTTGTGATCATGAATGTTGCTGTTATGATGGTAATAACAGATGTTCTACTGCTGGGCAACTTATTTTCCGATACATGTTTCAGATCCGTAGAAGGGAGTTGACCAGCTACAGACATCCCACAAATGTTATGTACATTATTCGGGGTATCTGACCTCGTAACATTTTGATACAACCTTTTTTAATCTTGGGTACAACTCTTTCTGTCAGAAAAAAATGCTTTAACTTGTAATAAATTATGCAATTTCTTTGCTTATTTGTGTTTTGTATAATCAAGAAAATCTATTCACCAATATATGAACCAATGCATTTTTAAGCATGGCATCCTACAAGGAAAATAAAGGATTTAGATACTACATTTCTGGTCAATATAATTTTCTTGCAATTGCCCTGTTAACTATTTATGCAGCTACTAACATTCTATTGGGATGATTTAGATTAAGACTTATCTGTCACAGTTCTTCCTCAATACTGACAGTTTGTCTTCCATACTCCCTGTCACTCTGTCTCACTCACCTAATTGGCTCACTCTGTTCACCTGCCTGTCACTCTCTCTCAGTTCACTCTGGCCACTCCCAGTTCCACTTCCAGCTCACAGCCCAGCCCCCTCTCTCTCACCACACTCTCCCTCACTCACCTAATCAGCCTCATGCAGTGCACCTGTCTGCCACACCCACCTCATCAGCACCATCCCTCTCACCTGCTCACTCTGCTGCACCTACACCCTGCAGTATAAATGCCCCACTCATTCACACACTCGCTGCCAGATCGTTCGTTGCATTTATGTCAGACCTTCCAGCAATTTCCCGTGGACTGATTTCCCGTTGCCGACCCTGCCTGCCTGTCTGGACTTCCCTGCCTTGCCTGTGCCCCGGTCAACGACTCAGCCTTCTGTCCCCGACCACCGGATTCCCCTACCTTGCCTTTGCCTCGGTTAGCCACCTTAGCCTTCTGTCCCCGACCACGAGTTTAGCCTCCGCTTCCTCTGGTTTCCGTCTGCCTGATCCCCTGCCTGTTTCCCAATGTGTGTCTGCTGTGTGCTCAGCTTTAAATAAAGCTCTAGAACTTTATCTGTCTCCTGGTCGTACTGTTTTTGGGTCCACACCACATCCGTGACATTATCTATCATAAGTCGAAACATTTTATATCACATACCATATTATTAAACACATAGGTCTGTATCTTATCATTGTACATTTCATTGACTATTATTTATTTAAGCTGATTCTATCAACCTACTTCTTTTGACTGATTGTGGTTATAAAGTCAAATAATATGGCGTCACTATAGAAAGTCACTGGTAAAATCATTGCTTTCCCAATGAGACAGTTAGCCTGATCTAGACCAGGTTTGTTAATCAGCATACGTTTTCATAGTTACAGAGCTTGAACTATGTTCAATTTGCTTTATGGAGCTGAATCAACTGAAAAGCAGCCAGACAAACCAGAATAAGCCTAGATTATTTGGTAAACTGGCATCATGTAATGGGCCCCAGATACCCATATAAACATTGAAACAGTTTCGGTCTGTGTAATCAAAACTGACCATTAAGAGGTCCCTTTCCAAATCCCTGCCAATATAAATGATAAGGGACAACATCCATATTCCTTATTCTGTCTTAAGATATGGTGCAAGTTTATCTGAAGCTTCTAGGAGGCTCCCAGTCTGAGACCAAGCATTTGTATAACAAAGTTAGTCTTTTTAGTATCAAATATTCTCTTTGTGTTATCCTGAAAAGTGTTTCCTGCTTTAGCTGCAGTGGAAGGATACCTCACTAGGAAAGGTTGCCAGTATGAATAGGATTATAGGATACCTATTCAACAGGTCTATGATGAACAAGTGATTACTGGAAACTGTAGCTAATTAAAAAGAAAACTTTGCATATGTTTACAGTATATATAGAGTAAATAGTGGACAATGAATAAAGTTTTGTGGCACCGTATTACTGATGGTAATGGCCTTGTTCAGGAAAATCAGTCACAATAGCCTGATTTCTTCCTGATTCTTCCATGCAGGTCACAATGGCTCCTTGAATGGTTTGATCGAATGATTGGTTCATTGTAAATTGTAGTGAGCTTGATTTTAAGATTATGGGAGTAATATTTGGTTTTCTGACTGTGGTCTTGACTGACAACCTGCTGTGATAGAACTAATATTGAGATACACTGTAGAAGATGCACTGAATATTGGCCAAAACAGTTGCAAAAATTGTATTTCTCTTTTGTGTTAATTTTTTTTGAGGATGCAACCTTTTTGTTTGAATACAATCTTTTGGGAATTCAAAAAGACAAAACTAATCTATGGTACCAATGCCCCAAAGAGTCTCCACCCAACTAACAATTTAGGCGGTGCTAGGACAAGGAGAGCAGGGGCTGTTCTGGAGGCTCATGATGGAATAACACCTTACTAATGCATGGTGCATGCTGGCCTTTGTTTTTCTTTGTTTTGGCACTATGGGGAACTAGTTTCCATATTTTTCCATCACTTCCCCTGAAAGAGCTTGCCAACATCATTATCTCCTAAAGAAGGCAAAATTGCAGCTTGTATTAATTGCAAATAGCAATGGAGGTAATCATGGGCAATCTAACATGCAACTCTACGTGCTTGGAAAGTTTAATGCAATCCACATGAGGAAGTGCAGTCATTGGAGCAGAAGTAAACCGAAACAGACAAGGAAAGAAGAACATAATTCTCACTCTTTGGTTTTGGACAATACTTGATGGTGCAAAATTCACACATTCCTACACACATTCATACACCGATGGCAGAGGGCTGTAGGGGTTCAGTGTCTTGCTCAAAGACAATGTCACACTGTCAGGAAGAGCCGGGGATCCATTCTCTAAGCAAGAGGAAATACAGGATCAGAGAGAAAAATGTTTTCCTCATTCAAGGTCACTACAAACATATCAGCGTTCAAACTCGTTAGCTTCATACTCTTCATAACTGATAAAACTATTCACCTTGTTAATGCTCTACATGTCCTCATGTTCATGTGTTAGGAAATGCACATGAATGTGTGACCTTAAAAAAAGGTGATGTGTCCTAAGTCATCCAGCAGGTATTTTCCCCTGAGGAAGAATCCTGTGCAGTAAGAACACAGAGTTCAGGTGCCATATCAATTATTTTGTCCCGGGTGGTAGAAATATAGTACATACAGGTAGAGCAGCCAAATACTAAGACAGAAATGTGTGGGAGGGCTGCCAATAATCTGTCAGCCAGTGTCAAGTCAAATTACCCCTGTATTTATCATAAAAGTCTAACTGCGAGAAATCACAAACATCAATTGTGGTGTGTGTGTGTGTGTGTGTGTGTGTGTGTGTGTGTGTGTGTGTGTGTGTGTGTGTGTGTGTGTGTGTGTGTGTGTGTGTGTGTGTGTGAGAGAGAGAGACAGTGAGAGAGATAGCAGGAGAGAGAGAGCTGCACACCTTGTTAATGATATAGTTGTCCTCCCTCAGGCTGACTTTGTGCTCTTACCTATTCCCAAACAACTCATATACTATGTAATGAACACATGTAATTATGTTTATTAAACGTAGCAAATACTGGGTCTGGCTTCCAAATTAGGTTTAGTTTGGTCGTTCCATTATCATTTCAAAAGTCAAGAAACCAAATCACAGCAGCAGGTTATGGAGCCAAAACAATATTAAAGGAAACCTCTTGAGATCAGTGATTCTCACCAAAAACTCACTATCCCTGTTTCTTGAATAAGATAAGATAAGATAAGGTAATCCTTTATTAGTCTCGCAGCGGGGAAATTTACAGGATTTACAGCAGCATACGGTATAGTGCAAACAAGAGACATAGTAAAACAACAAGATCAAAAACAAGTATTATAAATAAGCAAATAAGCAATAAAAACAGTAATAAAAACAGTAAAGAATCCACAATAACTGAAATATTATATATACAGACAGAATAACTATTATAACTATTATTGCACATTGTATTTGTATTGCACAGGTTTTTAGTGTCATGTGTCATGTGGTCTACTGGGAGCAGAGCTGGTTGTGCAACCTGACAGCAGCTGGAAGGAAGGACCTGCGATACCTCTCCTTCACCCACCGCGGGGTGAAGCAGCCAGTGGCTGAAGGAGCTGTACAGAGCCGCCAGGGTGTCCTGCATGGGGTGGGAGGTGTTGTCCATCAGTGATGATAGCTTAGCCATCATCCTCCTGTCTCCAACCACTTCCACCGTATCCAGTGGACATCCCAGCACACTGCTGGCCTTCTTGAAGTTTGTTTAGTCTCTTCCTGTCAGCTGTCGAGATGCTGCTGCTCCAGCAGACCACTCCATAAAAGATGGCTGATGCCACCACAGAGTCAAAAAAGGTCCTCAGGAGTGCTCCCTGCACTCCAAAAGACCTCAGTCTCCTCAGCAGATAGAGTCTGCTCTGACCCTTTTTGAGTGCATTTGTGTGATCAGTCCAGTCCAGTTTATTGTTCAAGTGAACACCCAGGTACTTATAAGATTTCACAATCTCAATGTCCTGTCCCTGGATGTTCACTGGTTCCGGAGGAGGGTGTTTACCCCGGCGGAAGTCCACCACCAGCTCTTTAATTTTACCAGAGTTGATCTGGAGGCGGTTCCGCTGGCACCATCCTATGAAGTCCTGGTTTAGTTCCCTGTATTCCCTGTCATCACCGGCGGAAATGAGGCCGAGGATTGCAGTCATCAGAGAACTTTTGCAGGTGGCAGTTAGCAGAGTTGTATTTGAATACTTTGAGGCCTGCATTGTTTAGTTCCATCAGCCCTTTTTCATGCAAACAAGAAAATAGGTTAGAACCAGGTCAAACTCAAGATGTCAGACATGTTGATGAGTTAAACTGTTTTGAATATGAGTGTCCATCTTTACATATGTACATGAGAATTCTCATTTTCAACTACATTGTGGATACATGACCAACCAACCAACAAAAGAAAAAAAGAAAAAGAAAAATTTGTTGGATGAATTACCAAACCTGCTTTTAAGTTAAAAAAGCAGGTTTGGAACTGCTGTTATTGTCCCATGTCAAGCCAAAAGTGAATGCGTAAAGGTATTTTAAGCAAGGGGGGGTGAGAAGGAGACAGATGTAGAAAGAAGAAAAGGGGAAGGAGTAAGGAGTTTGTAGAGTATGAGAAAAAAGAGAACTAGAGATGGGAAATGATGAGACGGAAACATCTGAGTGTGTTCATTGGAATGATTCCTTCAGCAGTGGTTAAGACAGTAAGAGAAGGGAGACAGCGCAGCGTCAGACAGACTTCTTAATACAGTAAACAATGGGGTTATTACCGCAGCTGATGCAGGTCCAGGTTCAAGTTTAATTAATTGTCATTGTACAACACAGGGTTACGCATCAAAATGCTGTCGTGTTCCCCTTATGCTACACAAGAAAAAACAAAACAGTAGAGTAGGTTTACTTAGTTTTTAGGTTTAGTGTCGCATAACTACTTGGTTATGAGATAGAACTACTCGGTTAGGCTTGATTTGGTTTGGTTTGTCATTACACTGGCATAATTTAAAGTTCCTGTGGAACCCTTTTATGTTTCAGGCCATTCTCCCAAAGAATTTAGTTCCAATTGGACGTCCCAGCAGCATATAATTTATTTCCTGTGCCAACCTTCCGTGCCAGTGCAGGAAGTAAGTGATTTGTGAAATTTCCTCTACAGAGCACAATATGAATGTTTATTCACAAAGGGTCAATTATTTTTAAGAAAACCACATCCTTCCCTAACTTTACTTGAACCATAGCAGGCTGAAACCTCTCGCTACATCCACTTGGAAGATGTCAAATGTAATCGACCTAGAGTCAGTGGACGGTCGTAGAGAGCAAGGACCATAATCAAGGCCATTCCCATCCGACACCAGAGTCCTTCTTTGAACGGAGACAGAAGTTATCCGGCCTTTGTCGCTTGATGATGATGGATGGTAAATGCTGTCAACCCAGTATTTACCATCCACCACCACACCTGTTATTATGTGACTTATGTTCCGTTCATCGACCATGGGAAGTGGTAACGGCAAATGTACAGCATTTATATAGAGCTTTTCTTGTTAAACACGAATCAGCATTCACCCAGTCACACATTGGATTTAAACATACAAGGTGCCACCTGATCATCAGGAGCGCTAAACATTCACACGCACACTCACACACCAATGGCACAGCCATTGGGAGCAAAGTAAAGCCAGCGGATCAAACCCCCCTACTTCTGATGACCTCTACCTTGTCAGACACAGCCGCACCATGAATGCTTCTGAAACAAAGATTAAATGGACCCTGTTTTAAGAACAATTTTCTATGGTCAAGAAGACTTGGGTTAAGGTTAGGGTAAGGTTAGGTTTAGGTCAATACTAGGGTATTGATCATAGACTGTATATAAGAAGTGGACGTAGTCATCGTAACGTCACCCATTGGTTTTAGGACTGATGTTATGAAGCCTCGATTTCTGTGATTTCGCTCTTCAATCGAAGATTGGAAGTTACCATATTTGGAGGATTAACGTAGTAACTCCAGATATGGTTCTAGTAGTGGCAGCGATCTGTCAATCACAGCAAGCCCACTCTAAAGCATACTCTGCTTTATGGTCTATTTGACTCTAAATGGACCATAATTTACTAAATGAAGATCATGCTGTATTGAAGAAGACTTGAAACTTGAGATTGAGACCATAAACTCATGTTTACAATGTTTACTGAGGGAATAAATCAAGAGAGAAGTAGAGTCATTTTCTCATAGACTTCTATACATTCAGACTTCTTTTAGCAACCGGAGTAGTTGTCCCCACTTCTGGTCAGTAGAGAAAATGCAAGTGTTAAGACACTCCAACATTGGCTTCACTTGGCAGAACTGGAGGTTACCGCCTGGTTATGATTAGGCTGGGGATGGTTATGGTTAGTTTTAGGGTAAACTTCACGAATATTAATGTAAGTGAATGTATTGTCTCCAAAACAGTGCAGGAGGACATGAATGCACAACCAACAGCCGTGTGTAGCAGACATACAGGAGAGTCCCGCTGCATGTCAGTGGAAACCTTGTGGTGGGGGAAAATATTTGGCTCGGTGCCTGGAAGACAGAGCTGAAGAACCAAACCAGACCCAGACCCGGTCCAAGTCAGGACGGAGAAGTGAGAGGGAGCAGCCATGGGGCAAATACCGAACTGCCGGAGCAAGAAGTAGATATCTCTGCCCAAACCTGACAACCTGAGAGGACTTGATGTGCCAGGATTAGGGGAAGCTAAATTTCACACATAATTGCTGGGGTTTGGGTTGGGCTCAACCACCTTGTTGAAAAATACTATAAGTAATTTAGCAGTCAGACGTGGGCAATTTAATGTTTTGCTCATTGCTTGTGCTCGGGTTGAAGTCTTTCCGGGCTGGAGTCAGGCAGGGACGTACTGGGAATGAAATATGGCTTGGGACCTTTTGCCTCAGAGACACCACCACCCACACAACCCACGCAAAGATAATTGAACAATATTTATAACAACAACTTTGGGAAATAGATGTAAAATGCTGGGAAGCATTGATCCAACTTTCTACAGTCCCGAGACAAATACCTTGGCTTTGTGTTTAACTAAAAAGATGTGTGGAAGTGATTGAGATAATTATTTTATGTGTAAGGCAACATCAGGCTCAACTTAAACATTGCATGGAAAAAATCTTCCAAATTAAAAGAAATAACAATTAAATAATAAAGGTATTTTAATACACAAACAAATTATGCCATACAAATGGAGCCAAACAAATCATGATTCTCTTCACTGTATGACAGCCACTTCCTGTTGGTCCCATCTTTTTCAAAAAAGGATTGCAGACTTTTCAAACTTTTGTTGGGGTTGGAAACTTAAAAAGAATACATATCTAGGTCGCCCGACTTTTAAAATCAAAATTGGGGTGGCACTGGCATCTTGGCTAGGGCTCAATCAACACCTGTACACTGCAGATGGACTATACTACTCAATGTGCAAAATACTTTGTTGCATTGAGGGGGTCCCGGGCAACACCCTAACGCACAACATTATCCCTTGCCCTCACTATTCATATTTGTTTCTATGTTTTTCAGCTTGAATAATGAAAATTGGCCAGACCCCAAATTTTATATTAAAGTGGCAATCAATTGAAGTTTTAACACTCATCATAACACTGGATAAGTAATTAGTATGAATAAGTACATTCTTATTTTACATAGAAAGTAAAATTTTTGCATTATAGCCCACTATTAATGTATCAATTATATATATATGTATATATATATATGTGTATTCATATAAATATTTATATAATTAAGGGCTATTTAATTATAATAGTATAAACCACAGGTACAATTATCTTCATTAAACCCCTGTGCAAGAGAAATTGGGACAGGGTCAAATCAGAAACCAAATCACGTTGGTGGTTGGTCTCTGATTTGTTTCTGCTGGGTACTCACTTGTTAATAATCATGACAATGAGTTCAACATTTTGAAAGTTTACGATGACTACGTCCACTTCTTATATACAGTCTATAGGTTTAACCAATTAAAAAAAATAGACTCAAGAGCTTAACGTAGCATTATATTTGATTTACATTCGGTTTGTTTGTTCAGTCAAGCACCCTTGATAGAACACACACACACAAAAATGTTTCCAACAGAGAGAGAAGTAAGGAGAGGGGGAAAAAAGAGAGTGACCAGATGATTTGCCATTCAAATGTGAGGTTGGTTGCACAGACAGCCAACGACGGTATGTACGTCTCAGTGTCAGCTAATCTCAAATATCGAGAGCAACATTTTTTCGCCAAACACATCAGAAAATATTGAAATGCGCCACCCAGGAGTCCAGTTCACTCAGTTTTCTTAACTCGCCATTCCAGCCATATGGTGCGTGCCAGTGGTTCAGGTCCAACTTGAAATGTGATACAGGGGTCATAACTTAACTTAAGAATGGTGTGGAGGGTTTGGGGAACAGGAAAATGGTTAAGGTAGTTATCATGTAGGTGGTCTGCTTTAGTATGTCTCTGAGTTTTGGGCTAATGGTCCAGGGCGCCAAAAGAACACTTAAAGCTTCAGGAAGAGTGCCACGGAGGAATGCACACAGGCCAGTTTGAGTCTGCAGAGCAGGACAGAGCTCTAACTCATGTTAGCGAACTGGTTTCTGAATGTTGGAGGAAACAAACCGCAGGATACGAAAAAAAAAGTGTAGAAATGAACATTTTTGGTCAGGTTTCACAGTTGGACTATCTGCTTCTTGTACGTTCTCTTCCTGCTGTTAGGATTGTTAAACATCAGTGAAGCACATTCTTCCAGGTTTCATTGTCTTAGCAGTTAAATAATTCATAGTGCAACGATACAGTTAATTAACAGATTGATTCAAGAAAAGTACGTTCTAAGAATACTACATGTAAAATCAAGCCTAGGTTGGATTCTATGGAATATAAAATAAAAAAAGTTTATTGTCTCGCTCAAGTACACTTTAACATGGGGACAGGAGGAGGTGGGGATTGAACCACCAACCTTAAAGTTATACCTGCACTTCAATATAGTAACAACTATTACATTCTTAAATTACATTCTGTCTGTAAACTCTATTTTGTCTGATACATGTGCATCAGACAAAACTGCGCCAATATGTCATTTCTGGCCAATCAGAGACCTCGTCATACATGCGAGTGAGGTTCATTAAACCAGCGCTGCCGTACTTCTCTGCATGGTTGAGGAGGGAAAGTGTAACAAGGAACACACGTTTCAATCTGGACCAGTAAAAATAACAGGCCAGTGGCAAAAAAAGTTATTGTTGATCCTGGGTATGAGTAATGTTTAGAAGTTGTTGTTTTGAACATTTACTATGAACATCCAGATGCTCAGGGATTTTAATAAGTTGAAAGAAAGCATCAGTAGAATACTGTTTAACATGTCATCCTTTCTGTTTCTATTGGTGCCTTTTGTGCTCAGTTAAATGTTCAATTTGTTCAATAAAAGAATGTTAAAAAAATGTCCTTCCATGTTTTCAATTCAACAAGCAATTTGTTGTATTTTATTAGATTACTGAAAGCAGCTAAAAGGCAGAACTTAGTACACTTAAATATCAGTTTATTTATCAAAATGAATATCGTAATCGCGATATTCAATGTAATGCCCCGTATTTTCCTCATACGGTGGAGCCCTGGTGATTATCTACTAAAAATCATCCTCAAACCAATTAATCTGAGGTTTTATCCTGTTTTATAATCAGGTTATCACATGAGCCATGAAAACTATGTGGACCAAGACCCGCTGACAGTGAATCCCTGCTTAAGGTCATCACTACCTATGACTATACATTAGCATTGTGTTCAACTATCCAGACCACAGGCTGGATATAAAATGTTGCAAAAAAAATAAGGGAAAAGGAATGAAGGAGGAGAGAGGATGAGTGGGAGGGACAAGGCAAAGACAGACAGCGTGATATGTAAATAATCTCCCTGCAGACATCTCTTCCTCCAGCATGGATTTCTGAGAACCTGACCAATGTGGGAAACTTCCAACGGGGCTTCCAACTGGATTCCTGCTCTCAGGGCTGACCGCTGAAACCTTGTCTTCACAGGAAGACAGACAGGATTAGACAGAGAACTTAACCAAAAGAATGTGGTTGTGGAAGAAAATCATATCAATCTACAATATATATATCTCTGTATAATTCTGCTTCATTGTGTTTTGTTTGTACTTATTAATGCAGTTCACAGCTTTTGACAATAAAACAGTTCAAGCTCAAAAACTGTGACTTATCCAGCATTCTTATCTAATGGCTAATAAATTAATGTATTGTAATTCGTAAATATCCCTCAAAATGTATGATATGTAACCGTTGTTCGTGCCCCTTGTGAAACAAGGAGTCAATTATATTCTATTCGTCGCGAAGCTGCCGTACGTACGTAACACCCCTTCTGTAGTTATTTTAACCCAAACCATGATGTTCTCCTCAACCTCAACAAGTAGTCTTGTTGCCTTAACCTAACTAAGTTGTTTCCTGTGAAGACGGAAGTTTATTTAAAATAATACCGTATGCAGACTGTACAGGCAGAATTTGCCTGTGTTTCCAGACTTTCATACCAAAAACCATTAAAAACGAGAAGTTACTTTTTCGAATCGTTGCATGAGGATACGTTCACTGTACACTAACTGTACAGTGCCTAACAGCAGACTAAACTTAGTGCCTACCGGGTGAACAGCGTGGAGCGTTTATCAGCAAAATATGCAAATATAATTCAGACTTTTTTTATCAGAAAGCGAAAAGGAGACACGGTTGCGATGTGACGAGCTCGGTATGAGATGCCTCTTTTTCATCCTGTTTCCCTCTGTGTGTTATAATTTAGCCAGGAGTAGTTATTCTTATTCGATGGTAAGC